>NW_021629275.1:5441-5931 GCF_002157705.1 Plasmodium gonderi | reverse complement strand
ATAATTAATTTAAAATAAATAAATTCTACAATACCAAAAAAATATATATATAATATTTGTATACGTATATATATTTTTATTACTAAATAGTTTACGCCTATAGGATCTATATTGGGAACTCGTACTAAGAATAAAATTAGATTGCGTGATCAATTTAACGAAGAAGGATATAAAGAATATCAAAAATTTAGAAATAATAATCAAAAAACTGATAGAGAAAGAAATATTATATATTACCAATCTATGAGTGAATAAATTTTTGCCTTAATAAAAAATATGATATATTATATCAGGGAGCTCAAATTGGGACAATATATAGACATAGAATAAATACAGTATAAATGATAATTCATACTGTACATTTCTTTTTATGTAAAATCATAATGATTTATAACAATGGCTTTATATTATAAAATAAAATAAATTGGTTTCGATATGTACAAAACACAAGTTTTAACAAGACTAAAATATATATATTACCAGAGTGGAC
>NW_021629275.1:0-5163 GCF_002157705.1 Plasmodium gonderi | reverse complement strand
ATTATATACTATGCTTACGCATACATATATACTAATTATTTGTTTTTGTATTATATGAATATATATTGAGAACAATGGAGTAGCATAATTTTCATATACATATATATGTATTAAACAAACAAATCCTATTATAAATTATATTTTAGACCATTATAAACCTATATATCTAATAAACTATTAGAAATTATTACAAAATATATATGTACATAATATAATACCTACGTTTTGCTTATGTACTATTAATTATATAGGTAATATAATTATTTTTTTTAGTTCCTAATTACTGAATAAATGACATATCAATTCCCTTATATTCGTATTTTATTGATTTCTTTCTAAGATTAAATGGATACGTAGTCAAATTTCAATGCTATAAAAGTGTATATTATTGGAATATTAATTATATGCAGTATTCATAAGGATAGTTTTATATTTTTTTTAACAATGTTGATATTATGTATTTATAATTAGAATGCATATATTAATATATAAAATATGATTCAATGTATTTTTCATATTTTGAAAATTATGTAAATTTAATAATATAATCGCTCCATAATAAATTAATATAATATAAGTATCAAATTATTCTCTTCAAAAATATAATATGTTTTTTTTTACTGAACTATGTTCTACAATGATTATATCGAGATTTTTTTTTATAGTTATTATTTAAAACAGATATAATAATGTATTATTAAGCATGTATTTTTAAATTTTATTTAAGTTGTATAATATATGCAATATGTGATCTTTGGTTAATGTAATAAGAATATACATATAATCATGAAACCTACAATTTTCCATTTTATCATTTGTATATTGTAAATATAATTACGTGTTATTTGATAAATTAATAATATCTCTAATTTTATATTATTCTAGATTCCATGTTTATATCGTTTAATTTTTTTGGCAAAAATCATTAAATGGTACAACAAATAAGTACTATTTAATCACAATATATGTAAAATAAATTATAGAATCACAGATTGAATATTATATTATCTATTACTAATAATAACATATATAACAATGATACATATAATTTTTAAATTGATAGAGATGCTTTTATACATTACCATATTCTGTAACGAATTAATCAATTAAAAAAAATATATCAAATATCATTATAAGTAATATCAGATATACGAAAATAAAAAGAATATTTAGAAATGACAAATGGAATACAAGAATGAAATATATATATATATATATATATTGATAAAATAAATTACAAAATTCATAATTAAAAAAAATAAAGAAAAAATATAACAAAAAATATGCTACAAACATATATAAATACCAAAAATAAAATCTATTAACATAAGCAAACAAGCAATATAAATAAAACGAAAAACTAGAAACACAAAACCCCCTAAGCCCTGAACTCTGATCCTAAAACTTAAATACTATTATGATTTACTACAAAATAACGATAATCATATCAATGTGAAAACACATTTGTATCTATTGTTATAATAAATATAATATATATATATAAAGGAGTACGTTAATACATTAAAGATAAATAATGAATAATTCTTTAAAATTGATGACGATAAAAAATTGGCTGCTCCTATAATATTAAGTATTTATGTTATATTATAATATAATTATATATCAGAAATAATACAATAATACATACAATTGCATAAGCTTAAGCAAAATAGGATTATAAAAATGTCGTCAATTGATAATGCAAATTATTTAGCAATTTTAAATTACAATAAAATTAGTATATTAAAAATAGTTATATATATAAAAGCAAATTAATATAAATAATTATAAATATAAATGTGTAATAATTATATATATTTCATTACAATAAATAAATACTAATATATCTAATATTATAATAGAAACGCATGGTTAGATTAGAAAATCTATATATAAGCTAATAAAAATTACATATAACATATATATAATAATATATTTATTATATTACTTTATAAAAATATATATAAATTTAGCATAATAATAAAACCAGAGCTCAGAATAATTAATCTTAATTCTAAACTTATACAGTAAGCCATAAACCAATTTTCTGTAACCTGAAAACTAAGCTATCATATGAATCCTAAACTATTATATAAAAAAAATATTATAATAAAGAATGCAGATGTACATAAGAAATATTGATTCATCTTAGATAATTATATAATAATGCTTGTAAATATTTATTTATTTTATTTATACAAACTAAGAAGTATATATATATGAAATAAGTGAATATTTATAAAATTCGTTTAAGTCAAATTCAATTAAAACAAATTAGATATTACAAAACTCTCAAAAATATTAACACTAAATGATAGCCTTAATGAAATAATTCCATTTATCTTCTTTTACACTTATGTTGTAATATCATCAATCAGATTTTAATAATTTATAAATAGTTTCATATGCATGTAAATACGCTAAAACTATATATTTCAAAAAAAATTATATTACATAGAACTTTATTTTATTTAATATATTTGAAGTCTAAATAACATCAATTCTTAAATTATTAACATAATATATTCTTCTATAGGATAAATATAACTTATTCATTTGTTAAATCATACAATAAAGCATAATGCTTGAAGCTATTATTAATGACAGTGTAATTTTATATTTGTAATAATATAGATAAATTTATTCTATGTATTCGTTTAAATATATTTCTTTTTGTAAATTAATAAATTTATATATTATTAAAAATTTTATTTTATATATTTTATAACATACAATTTTATCTTGTAGATTATTTTTGATGAAATATTCCTCAATTATAGAGATATTTACAATACGAATATACATGATTTAGTAATTTTAATAGTATTAGAACTGGAATTATTGAGCTCTGTAAGGATTTTATTAGCAAGGATGTGTTAATTGATAATAAAAATTATGTTAATTTACTTAATAGTTGCAAGGGTCTTAGTTTTTATTTATATCATATAAAAAATAAAACTGGAACTAATGAAGATTATAATAAATTAGCTTGTAAATATTTCAATTACAAGTTACAAGACATGTTAGAGAATTGTGGTTGTAATCTTAAAGATCCAGAAAGTGCTTACAATAAAATGAAACAATATAGTTACCTGCTTCCTATAAATGAAAAAAGTTTCCTTGATATATGTAATAATGATGTTACAAGTCTTCAAGAGAGAATATTTAAAATATTTAAGTATTTTGATCAACTATATTTTGTTTTACTATTAATAAAGAACGATATGCACTGCTCAAAATATGCAGGAAATTTTAAGGTTTATGTGAATAATTTAATAGAATATGTATCCAAGAACAATAGTATAGCTACTTTACTAAATGCTTTAATAAATAAGTATAATGAAAGAATTTTGAAAAATATATCCTGTGCAGAAGAAATACCTCTGATTGAAATATCTGTGACTGAAAAACCTCAGCCTGGACATCATCTGACTGAAGGATCTGCGAAAAAAAATAAAATAAGTGACAACATGGAGTTGCAAACAATCCAAATAAAAAACTCAGCCTTATCAATAGGAAAATGGATAGGAATTATTATTATGCCTTCAGCAATGTTATTAATGACATTCTTTTTATATAAGGTTATATATATTTTTTTAATTTAGATAATATATGTTATAATATGAATAATGTTACACATTATCTTTTAACAATTATATAAAATTAGTAATCTATATGTAAAATTATATTATTTTTCTCTCTTTATCATTATAAGAGCAATGCTTCATTTATACAGTGAATGGTAAGGAAATTAAGGAAATTGTTGAATACAAAATGTGAAAATTATAACGATGTAAGGGGCACATCTGAAGAAACATATAAAAATAGAATTCATACTCAGTATAAAATAGCTTACGTTTAGGTATAATAAAACTACTAAGGACATAATATTAGTAAATTAATTAAACAATAATATATAAAATAATAAGAGATCCTTTTGGTTATAGATGTAAAATGAATACTTATAGGTATCATCTAATATAAATATTATTGTAAAATTATTAAGAATGTTCCCAAACATTTTGTTATAATAAGGAATAAATAAAATATATGTAATGAATAACACTCACAAAGAGCTGAAACATTCAGGACTTATCAAGAAACGTATAAAATAATAATCTATGGAAATGTTTATATAAGCCTTAAATGATAAAATTATGTACTCGTAACTAATGATGTTACAAATATATATATTACCAATATTCACTTAAATTTATATGTCAAGAAAAATAATTTTTTATTATTTTTAATTAAAGAGAATTTTATATTTTAAAAAAAATTAAAATGATTACATTTTATAAATAAATGATGATATAGTAATTAATATGAGACAACTACTAGAAAAAATATATATATATTAAATATTGTTAACACGTATAATTATATAGTGAAGAAATTATTTCACTTAATAATTAAAATAAATATCAAAATTTGAATCTTCTACTAACAATGTATCATAAATTTAGAAGATAAATAATAATAACTAAAATGTAAGACAAACACAGGTGTACTAACGTACGTATATAAGAAAAAAATACATTAAATATAATAATATATGTAATTGAAAAGCATTTATAAGTTGAACTGGACGAAATGAATATATTATATTCATCATATGACAAAATAAATATATTATTTAGTACATAGATATAATTGGACTATTATAACTACAGGGTTCATGGTTTAAGATTAAAGTTTTAGCAGTATTATATTTTATTATAAATTATTTATATTTTTACAAATATGATTATAACAATTAAATTAGTATTAATTTTTCTATGTGATAAATTTTAGCTTTAAAAAATATTCAACATAATTTATATGTATACAGGATGATATGCGTGAAAATTGCAAGAACAGCTATATTAGTATACGCTATCACACTGTAATAGAAAATTTGCAGAATGAGTTGAAAAAAACATAAATGCTATAAGATGTACCATATCCAATTTATTGAATGTAACGATTTATAGATAAATCTAATTAATATAATGTAGAAATAGAAATATATTTTTCATAAAAATATATATTTGTTGGAATAAATTGTCCCTATTTTCATTTCATTTTTTAAATATAAAGTAATCTCCGTATACATATGAATTTAGAACTAATGCACATATTTTATGAATTCCTATAGATCATATTTAATAATTATACTATAAT
>NW_021629274.1:1630-2663 GCF_002157705.1 Plasmodium gonderi | reverse complement strand
TTTTAATATTACACAGAATTTATACATTCTAAAAAAACTCAAAATTTTAAATAAGTAATGGTCTATTTATTGCGAATCATTAAATAAATTCCTAATAATTAATTACATAAATAAGAACAAAATATGTAAAAAGCTACTATAATTCATTATATAAATAGAAACGCGTTCATATTTTGTTCAATATATATAATAAATACTTATTTCATAGGTTCCAATTCATGATAAGCTATTTAGGAAATTATGTACTAACTAAAAATAAAACAAAATTTTTCCTTTTAATTTTTCATTATTTTTTCATGTTCATGCTTAGAATGTGTTATTTCAGTAATATATAGAAATTTTTAATTAAAACTACATCATATAAGTATTATTAATTCACAAAATATACAATATAATTTATAGAAACACAGATTGAACATAATACTTTTTATTACAAATATTTATATATATTGCAGTGATATCTATTTTTATTAATTTGATAGGTATATATTTATATAATATATTAATTTGGAACGAATTTGTCAATATTAAAAAATATATAACTAATCATTATAAGTAATTTTAATTATTTTGAAATAAAAATTAAACAAATAAAATGCAGATTTAATAAAGTATATAATAATCATATATATCAATGTATATATAAAATGATATATAAAATTATTACCCCAAATTTTTAGAACTCAAAATATAATAAAAAATATGATATATATATAAATAAACATGAATATCAACACAAAAATCTATAAATATAGATACCAATATAATGAAAATATAAGTAATAGCTGAACGATAATACACTATACAGTAAACTCTATAATATGAAGATTTTTTTTGTAAACATCTCAAAATAAGAAGTATAACCGTTCTCAATCAAAGAAAAAAAAAGAAAAAAATAATAAATAAGATAAGACTTAATGATAAAAACTAAATAGAGAACCATTTTTTGTTCTATATTCATTATTGATTACGCAGAATCAGTGTCCCAAATTGGACATATAGAATGGTGTTGTTATTAAAATAATGAAATAAT
>NW_021629274.1:0-1511 GCF_002157705.1 Plasmodium gonderi | reverse complement strand
CACAATTTTTCACATAAGCTCAGCAAAAATTCCATTACTTCTATATAGACTTTTTTAACATTTTTCAGGAATTCTATAATGCATTAGATATTGCATCATAAAGCTATAATAAGACATAACTTCTATTTTTTTTTAAAAAAGTATTAAAAAAAATATACTTACATAAAATGCTATTTAAAATATATAGATCACTATGTCTCATACCATACGATATTGAGCATATTCCAGTAACATAGTAATCAATGAAATAAAAGCTTAAATGAATATTTCCATTTTTCCAAAAATGTTTTATTAACATAGTTATCATCAAATTTGGCATGCTCATTCTTTTTAATGTTAAATATAATCCTATAAAAAAAAATATATGTATATATATTCTAAAAACATAATACGCTTTTTTTAAACGTATATATTACATGTGTGTAATTAAGCTAAAAACAAATATATCGTATTAATTAATAGAATGTTCCATTTGAATAACTTGTAAAAACGAATTCACAATTTCAGAAAAAAATACTTAAATGAATATGCTTAGATAACCTTTTTTCCTGTTTATTATATATATAGTAAATGTAACATGTTCACTGTTTTGAAATTATGAACAAAAATAATCACTAAAACATGTGAATTATGACACCCATTTTTCCTTCAAATATCTAAAATAAAAATTCTACATATTAACTCAGCAAGAGAGAAAAAAATTATATTAAAGCATTGTTTTCTTTTAATAATGTATTAAGACAAAATCGCCTAATTTAAATTCTGAATATATAATATTCACAATAAATTTAAGCACATTATTACATAATACATTATGGTATGATTTATTTATGGATGTGCTGAAATGATACTTATACCAATATATTTAGCTAATATAATGGTATATTCTTTAAGTGCATCATAAATAATACTATATCATATTATTCCTTTAACTCCCTTTAAAAACTTATGGTTTGAAGAAATAAAATAGCTGCAGTTTCCTAAATCCATATTTAGTATGATATTTTGCTTTTAAGCACAAGAGTGAAGAAGGCATATATCATAATATAAAAATAGTAAATGGCACAATAGGTTACTGTAGAATGCAAACGAAGATGAGGATGTTAAAAGCATAACTTGTTTTTTTCAGAATTTAGTTTAACTTATTAGGATCCTTATTTAAATATATTTCTCTAACGATATTAAAAAGAAAAATGTTTGATAAATGAGTTATATATATGTGATTCTTCCTAAAAGTCTCATAATAATAATATACATTATATAGAAATATTATTGAACAAATATGATATTTATTTTATTTTGTTTTTTTACATGTCCCCATGTCTAGAAATAACATTTCTCATATTAACTAGTTTTTAAAAGAAAAGCATAACACAATTATACCAGATATGCCGTTATAAAAATGATCGAGTTTTTAATTAAGTTTATATAGTTGTTAATATTCAAATATAATTCAAAAATTTTACTACACAGAGACTGTATATTCCAATATATTACCTATTATACATTAT
>NW_021629273.1:14748-39108 GCF_002157705.1 Plasmodium gonderi | reverse complement strand
TTTTATGGTTATAAAAATAATTATGGACATATATATAATATTACTCATGTTTTATGATGAGAATTTTGTAATCCTATTGACGACATGTAAGTATATCGATATAAAAATAAATTTCATGAGCATATTTATCGTGTGATATTTGGGGTGACTACATCGCAGCATAGTGTATAGTGCAACAAAACACAAATATTATATATTTCATAGTAAGTACTATATTTATCATGTAATAAAATGTTGTTCTTCTAATTAACATAATACATTAGCGTAGAACAGAAATAATAAAGTTCATATAGATGAGAGAATAGGGTAGTGTTCAAGTAACACTTCTACAACATTGGACTGATTATGAAAAACATGAAATTTGTTACTGTAAACTTATTTTAAATTTAATCTTCCATGAGTTTATAAAATACCTATTATTTATGCCATGTATACATCTATTTTGTTTCTGGAGATACTAATGTGAAAATTTATTATATAAAGTAATATGTAACTACAAAATATATATGTACCATAGGATATTACATAATTTATGTTACCAAAATAATGATAAAATATTTTCATTTAATATATTACTAATGACATAGGTTCTATAAATGTAGTCATAATTAATGGAATCATTGTTTTATATGAAAACGGAAATAAGTGAATAAAAAGGATATTCTTGTATAATATTTAAAAAAAAAATTATTAAAAGATATGATGATTGAATAACTAAAACATTTATTGCGCTTCAGAAAAGTAAATTATAAATCAAATTAATAATATATTACTAAATAAAAAATAGTAAGAGGCTCAGAATCGATGAAAAATACTGGTATATATAAGTAAAAGAAGTTATTTATAGATTAAAAAATTTGTAAAATTTCTCTTTAGAAATATACTACAGCTCTAATATATTATATGCATATATAATGAGAGTACAAAAAATTTTTCTAAAAATTTAATAACACTAAAAGGCATAAAACAATTGTGAAATTAAAATTTTTTTAAAATAAATTAAAACATAATGTAGATATATATTATTCTTTTTAATATATATTAAAAATTATATATAACCCTCAAAAAATATAATATTTTTTTTTATATATTATTTAGTATTCAATGATTGTAATAGACATAACACACAGATTACATGTTTTCATATTAGTATAATAGAACACAGCATTTATAATGTTTCAACTTTTTTCACTATTATATAAATATATCTCTGTTACAATATATTTTGATATATATAACATTTAATTACATAAACATCATTTTTTATTTATACTACTAAATTACTACTTCCGGTATTAATAAAGCAAGAAGAAATTAATAATTATTATATACATGTACAGGACCTAACATAATTTCTAATATCTACAACATTATTTATTAAAAAAAGTTCAAAAAATGAAAATTTTCTTTATTTTTATATCTACATGAAACTACATCACGTATGGAAATATATAATTGTACGTTACCTATAGCGATAGTATTTACAACTGAACACAATAGAAATCTAAATAATATTATTTTGTACGAATAAAAAAAAACAAAATGTTTTTTTTTCTCTGAATTATTTATTGATGTTTTTTCATATATATTTTTTCATTATATTAAAATGATTATATATATAAGTATACATGTCTTTTTATAAATGTTTTTAATGCAATTTATTTTATACTAATTTTTGAAAATCTTGTTTTACATATTCTTCATGTAAATGAGTTATATTTTATGCATTAAAAATTTATTATTTTTGATAATAAAATTTTTTATCTTATATATATTCATATTAACTTATTATTCAAAATTCAATATATATCTTAAGATATTAATTAATTTTTTGTGATGCCGTTATATTACTAAGTTCACAATAGAATATATTATTATAGGAAAAATAAAGGAGTTACCTAAAGAGATATAATTATGTTGAATCGAATGTTTAAAAAAAAATTATGTGAACTCAGAATACAACGTAAAATATTTTAATAATAAATATCATGATATATTCCACTAAAAATATTTGTTTTTATATATAAATTATTATTTCTTACTAATGATAATTTATGACATAAATATAAATTTAGTTTTTAATTACTTTGACAGGAAAATATTCATTATTTTTTTGAAAAATAAAGAGTAAATTTTTTTATTCCAGTGTATTTTAGTCAAAATAATTAAAGCAGTTCATATGAAGTATTATAATTCATTGTGTAACATATTTATTTTTGACATAAATTTTTAAAGCACATTCTATTTTAAATAATCATTTTAAATCACGTATTAAATGAATGATAAAAAGTAATATATATTAAAACAAACATGTTAATAGTGATAATACATATTAATTATTGTTTTTTTTTTTTTTATTTAACCAGTGTGATATATGTTACATATTTTTTTTTTTAGCTATACATTAAAGCTAATAATATTTTATATGTTAATATAAATTTAAATGATATAATGCTTGAAAATGGAAAAAAAAATATAATATAAACTACAAAATATACTTTATTTTAGAACAATTTCTTAAATTAAAAATGACTTATAAGTCTTATTAAATATTTCGTGCTTTGTGTACTATAACAGTAGTACTCTATTAAATTATTATAATATAAGTTATAATAAATCTTTAGATATATAAATCTTGTACACACATTTCATATAATTAAGACTTATAGTGTTATAAAAATTTCACTAAAATAATATTTTGTCATACATTATAATTATTCTTAATATATATAAATGTCATATGTGTATATATTCATGTAAAATTATATTTCATCATTAGATCATGTAAATAGATGTATTAAATTTAACACTTATTATGTATTACATGTAAAATCTTACAGTATATTTTAAGAAACACAACTAATATTTTTGTTATCAATAAAAAAATTATCACAGCCGTAACCCTAGCCAAATGCTTCATTAGAATTTTTTTTTTCTTATTTTGTTATTGATTCTTAGGAATAATGTGAAATAATAAGGTATAACAAAATGAATACTTAGTTATTTGATGTAACTCTTTTTCAGCAACATATATGAAAAAATCATGCCATTTTTATATAACTATTTTTTTTTTATATTACTTAAAACGAACAGCTATTTATATACAAGAATAATATGTAATATCTTGAGCTTTATTTCACCATTAATTTACTATATAATGTGAAGAAAATAAAAATATATATTTGTATATATGAGAAAATATACTCTCATATAGAAATTTTATTATAAAAACGTTTATACTTTTTATAAAATTTTATGTCTTCTTTATTTTATTCACTTTTCCATTTTGGTGAAAATGTATGTTGAATTTTCCTAACATAATAAGTTTTATAAATAATTCGTTGTAAATGATCGTTTTATTTTGATGATATTATAATGTTTAAAATTATATTTACTAGATGGATCTAAATTTATACTTTGCTATATATTATATAATGTATAACATCTTGAAAGTAAAAAAGGAAAGAATATATTTATACATATTTTGTGAAATATATAAATTGTGTAATAATATAATTATTATTAAAAAAATATTAACGTAATAAACATTATTAATATTACATGAAATACATTATATTCATTTTCCATTCTGTTCAATTTAATTGATTTTACATTAAAGATGTGAAATAATCATGTATTTGTCTCCAACAAAAAATATAGTTATTCAAAAATAATGTACAATAATAGCCAGCTAAATAAATATAATTCATAAGAAAATATTCCTGAATACGATAAAATTGCTTAGTCTAAAATATTCATTATTGAATATATTAATAAGAGTATTCATAAAATGTTTTTTCACTGATTATATGTGTTATGTTATATAAAATATGCTTAATTAATGATATTCAAACGTGTGCACAATTATTTTATATAGTTCGAAAAAAAATATATGTAGTATCAACAAAATTATTAAATAATAAGACAAATAAATATATATGTAAGATTTATTGCTACGCATTATTGCAATATATCCTTTGAAAAATAATGTCTAATTTTCATACAATTATTTATATCTTACTATGTAAACGTATTAATATATTAATTTTTAAATATTTTTACACATATATTAAGATTAATTATAAAGTGCACATGTAATTCTCTTGCATATCTTATGATAATTTATTTATAAATGTATATATCAAAACATAATTTATTTTTTCATTAAATAAATGACAGAAGATGCACTGGACATAACTATACTAAGCAGGATTGTTCGTTTTTTTATACTTTTGAATTAAACAATATGATGTATAAAAACACTTAATAAATTTTAATAATACATTGCAATTGTAGAATATAGTTTTATTAATATAAATTTGATATATTTTTTCTTTGACATCAGTATCCATTTTTAAGAAAAACATGGAAATTATTTGAAGACCTTGATGAAACAGTGGAAACTAGATTAGAAAATGTAATATATCAAAATATATGCACGCCAGTTACTGTTATATTAAGATTACATGATAAAAAGTACACTGATTTTTGCAAGAAACTTATAAGAAATTATAATCTACTTTGTAATAATCCAAGTGAATGCAAAATTAATCCTAGCTATTGTAAGGACTTGAACAATTGGTTGTATTATTATATAAAAAAAGAAAACCTCGATGGAGAGATTTTTAATAATTTTTTCAATTATATTATAAGTTACTCGAAAATGTATGCTCCCGAAAACAAAATGTGCTTATATTCATACGATACAAATTATATAGAACCGCTTAAAGTTCTAATGCTAAACATCTTTGAATCTAATATAAGTGAAATTAAGGTAGTATTAGAAGGTCCGCATGATATAATGAAATGTTATTGTCAAGAATTTGTCAAGAAGATGGTACAAATATATAGAAGTATGAATTCTGAGTATTGCAGTAATGGCAATGAAACAAAAGATAAAAATATGAGAATTTGTTCTGTTTTAAGAACTTTTAGTAGTTTGTACACAATATATCTTTATAATAAAGAATCTATGAAAAGTATATTACCCTCATTAACATCTGAAAATAATATAGAATTTATTAGTTGTGAATCGAGTGTTGAAGAAAAAAAATTACAATTAGAAAATGAAATATCAACATTAACTCAGATTGACACAAAAAATAAACACCAGGAATTTGAGTATCATAGCTCAAATATAACTATAATAAATATTTTACCAACATTTCTATCAATAATTGGTGGATTATCCTTTTTTTTTATGTTATCCTATAAGGTTCATATAATGCATGTTGAAAAATATGAACAAATGATGCAAACAACATTTTGCATCATGTATCCCTAAACACTAATAAATATATATATAATATTTATAAATATAAAAAATTATTATTACCTATTTTATTAGTTTACACCAATTGGTAACATCTTTCGCTCCAAGAAAAGAGTAAAAAAAGTAAAAAGTATATATGATGGAGTTGAGCAAAAAGAATTATTATACCATACACAAGATAATGAAAACATTAATTCATATAATCATAGATATGACATAGCATATGCAAAATTATAAAAATAATATTTCTACTGTAAAGATAAAAAAATATTTGTTATTATAATTCTTATTAACCCCTTAAATATTATTAAATTGCCATTCAGGAAAGGAAAAGCAACTACCAAAGATGATAGGACATTAAAAATAAAAAATATAAATATTATTAAAATTAAACAGACAGTAATAATATATTTTTAAATTCAGTGTAATTATAGAAAATAATTATATTTATATAAGTTAAAGAAGTAATTTTATTTTGTATATAACTTATTTTTCATAAAAAAAAAAATTAAAAACGAAAATTATTTGAATAATACCAAATATAATGAAATTAATAAATGTGAAGTATATCAAAAAAAAAATTTACATGATAAAATAAAAATATTTTTGTGTAAATATAATAAATATCATCTAAATATAACATGTTTTTATGAAATTCAGATAAATCCAACACATATATGTGTATACTATACATAATGTCAATTTTTTAATTCCTTAATGTAACCTCAATAGTGTCTATTATAATAAAAATAGATTTTATAATAAATAAGCAGATAAAACCACGTATCTATTGTGTTAATCTATAATACTGAGGACTAGTGTTCTTCTTATTATATATAGTTTTTTTTTTTTTTGTTCTCCATGATGAAACTAATATTTTACAACCAACATTATATTAATATATAAAGGAACACAATTAACAGTGTTTTATAATATCTCATTATAAAAATTAAACATAGATGCTAAAAGATAAAGAAGTATATATTTCAATTATATATGCATATTAATCTCATAATTTGTGAATGCTTGAATCATTATAATAATATATAAATTATTATTTAATACATTTAACTTATTCTTATACGCTTTCATTTTTGCATTTCTTCATACACCCTTATTAAACAATTTTTTTTGTGCAAACTGTTATAAGGTTTATATATATATTATTATATTTATTTATTCTAGCTTGCAATTGCTTTGAAAGAACCGACTTATGTAAATAATACTTATATGTACTTATTAAATAGTATAATTAGTAATCTTCACTTAATTCTAAAAAATTATAATCATACGTGTAATTATCTTTGCAGTATACATCTCATTAAATTTTAATATATTTGAATAACTCTATAATAAGTTGTAATTTTTTCATCGATTCCTAAATTAACAAGTAACTATAGAAAAATATTATGAAATACCTCTTGTTTTCTCACTTTAAATATAGTAATATATTGAACACGAGCAGTATAACTAAAAATATATTTAGTATCTTATTAAAGAATCCAAGTGTATATAAATCGTGATTTATTTAAAAATATATTATAATAATTATTAAATTAATTAAACAAAATATTTAAGAAAATAAGAAAGTGCAAAGAAATATTTATCCATTTTTTATAATTAGAAAAATGAATATATGAGTTGTGTGATTTTTACTATGAAAAAGTATATATTAGTTAACCAGGTGATTCTGGTTTTTATATGCCAACATCGTTCTCCCTAGAATAAATCATATAAAAAATGATGAAAATTTTATAGAAAAAATAAATTCATAAGAATTATAAAAATTATTCATTATTTCTCCTTCATTACTTTTTTACTAATGTGTGCCTTCTTTACTAGTATAAGTGCTACGAATATTTATAAAAATATGGAAAAAAATTAGAGCTCTTACCTTAACATGCAATTATAATAAATTATTAAAAGCACATCTACAACAGTATTATAATCTTATTATATATTTTTATACATTATGTTTTATAATAATAATGCATTTATATTTTGATTATCCTAAAAACATTATATTACACAATGCATTAATTATATATTCCTTTAATATATCATTTCCTGCTTTGTTACATCAAATTAATTAATAGATTATAATTTTCCAACTTCTATTACATTTATTTTTTGTTTAAAATTTAATAATTTTATCATATTAATATCAGATATATGTTAAATATTGTATATTCTGATAATTCGAAAATTTATATACGTACTAATGAAAATAAAAGAAAAACGTATAGATATTTTGTGCATAATAAAAATAGAGGTAAATCTAATACAAAAATATTGCTTAAAAATATATTTTTAATAGAACATGAATTTTATAAAAATTTAACCCCAATATGTATATGATATATTGAATTATTCCTTAAAGCGTGTCAACATTTCAGTTCCATATATAAAATATTTAAAATGTTGACAAATATATATGTTGTTCTTAAAAAAAAGGAGAAAATTATAATTTTTGATTGTGCATTAAAGCTATGTTTATAATTATATAATTACATAAATTCCTACAAAAGCTTATGTTCATAGGAAAATTTACTTTATCATATTTTATCTTCCCTAAAAAGTTCACATCATACAATAAAAAATAAATAAAAACGATTAATAGGTGAACTTATGAAAATTAAAATGGACTAACTATTATAAAAATAGCACAAAATTTGAATTGAAATGTTCATTGATATAATTTTTTATGATATAATCTAATGTATCAAAGTATATTCGTATAAATCCTTATTTTGAATATTCATATATGTTATATAATTAAAACAATATTCCTACATGTTATTAATAATGCATTGATAAAAATATTTTTTGGAGATATAAATAAATATCAATTGTGTGTCTTAAATAACGAAATGATAAATTAATAAGATTTAAATGAATATAAATCTTAATAACCCTAGCGAATCAAAATATATGAAATACATAATCTGTTAATACACAATGTAAATATAATTAGGTCATAACTGTTATAGATTATTGTGCTAATAATTACATACTAAATAAATATTTTCAATTTTCTTTATTGTAATTATATTGATAAGTATGTTAAATATAAGTTCTCCTTATATATATGTATTTTTAAAAACTCTTTCATGATAGACCTTAAGCTTGTTCAAAATTAATAATAAATGCAAAAAAAATAATCCAAATAAAGCTTTTTCTAATTAAAAATTTGGAATATTTTTTAAATATAGAAAAAAATTAATTATTAAGATAATTCAGAACATGTTACAATGTTTTTAGAAGAAGATTTGGAAAAATATTTCGCAAAAGAAGTAATGGGTCAAACAAGAAGAAAGAGCATTATAATTTAAATCTACAACAGAACATGCGCAAAATTTAATTATTACTGTAAAGAATATTATGTGTCTAGGTGAAAAATATGACTCTTCATTTCTAACAAATGAGCAAGTATATTCTTTTGATTCTTTATACACAGTATATGATAGTTCATCATGTAGAAACATGTGCTAATGCACTAATATTTCTTGCAGTGACAATGTATTGAGTTAATTTACATAAAATGAATTCATTACTTATGGATATGAATAAATTATTAATAATTAATAATATCATAATTACATAATGTACAAGTGCATGTTATACTATTGTATTATATGTACTTTTATATTTCTCATTTTACACACAAGTATATCACAATTACGAGGATCAATAAGTAATTATTTTTGTAAAAATAAAAATCAATAGAAATGATATATGTTGGTATATTGATGGATAATCCCATTATGCAAGAGAATCATAGAAACTATATAAGGGAGTTATAGAAGAGTAATATATAGGATATCAATCTGAATAAATTTTTTCATATAGATACACTATGTAGGGCATAAAAAAATTAAAAAATAATTATAATTTTAAATATGCAATAAATGCTAAAAAAAATTTACTATATTTCTTACATATGTATCTGTAGAAAAAAAATAAATTAATCTGTCCATTATATCATGTTTCATACTAAATGTTATTTTCCTTACTAGTATCTCAAAAAAACAATATTAACACTATATACAACCACTGAATAATATATTTAATCTTTTTGTTGTATATAGCAATATGAATTAGCTTTATTTTATAATATAAAAATAATTAACTAATGTTCTTCGCATATACATGAACAATAGAAGATTTAGTTATAACAGTTATAATATTAATCCTTAAGTAATCCTGAGTCCATAGACAATTATTTTTATTCATTAATCTAAATTTATTATCAGAATAAAACATAAAAATAAAGGAAAATATAAAACAAAAAAAATTTAAATTGAAAGTCTTGTATACTAGGAATATAAATAAACCGCAGATATATTGTAATGTAGTTGGATTAATTCTGTATTAATCATATATATTGATGTTTCCTATAAATTTTCCCAAATGAACTATCGTGTTCCAATTCATTTCATAAATAATTATCTTATCTTAATATATTTAAACGGCACATATAAATTTATAATGTAAATACTTTTTATTTTATTTCTTAAATTTTTAATTAACCTTAGCTCTTTTAAAAAACCTTTAAAAACATTCCTACGATCACGTTCTCATGCTTTAAAAGCAACATAAATTATTTAGAAAATATTCTAGTGCATAAACATAACTCTTACTATTTTATTCATATTATTGTCTTTATTTATATTGTATATATAACATAAACAATATTTAAAATTAATAATTTATATAAATTTTAACGTTTTCTATAGCACTGTAAAATGAAAAAATTTTATGTGAAATCTCCTTGACTTAATAAATTTTTCCAATCTCTTATGCTTTTCATTCATATTGAACATGTATTTCAACAATTATTAAACTTTTATTGCATTACACTTAACTTTTATATTACTAAATTTCACGTGTCTCTATATACCGTTTTACTCTTTCTTTACACATAATAAGAATTATCTCTAAATTTCTCTTATAATGTTAACTTTAAACAAGTATTTTCAATATTCTTAAAAGTGTAATTAAAGAGAACACTCTTTTGTGGCCTAATATGCCAAATATAACGAGTTCTTTTGGTAATCATCAAACTGTCCTGTTGAGCAATATTCTACTACTTCATCTGCATATATTTCGTTTAGGCTGTATATAATTTTTTTCTCTTTTAATTTTTCATTGTAAATCTTTGATCCAAATGTTGTAGACTAATATAATAATAAAAAATAATAATGTATATATAATATATGCTTATTCATAAATTATAAAATTAACAAAAGTACATTTTCTTAATATCCTAAAATATTTATACACTAAGATAGAATTTTTAATTACTCTATAGTAAGTGTACAAAAATATGTATGTTCCCACTGTTGCTACAATCAAAATGGTGAAACGGGATAAATTTGAGTTCAACATATTAAACATATTTCCTGTCATACGAGCAGGGGTATTTTCAGTAGATTTATTATGCGAACTTAATGAACGTGTTAGTTCATCTAAATTTACTTCGATGTCTTGTGTATGTGTACTTATAGAAGTATCTTGTAATGTCCCTCCTTCAACATTAATCTCTAGAGAATTAAATGTATTTAATCTATCAATTTCCTGTTGTAATTGAGTTAAGAGATATTTTGGGTTAAATTCACTTTTACACACAAAATATGATTGGCAATCTTGATCTACTTCTCCACCCCAACAACAATCAGGACCATATTCATCAATATACTTTTGATATATTTTATAAATATAATTAACATAATTGTAAAAAGTTTGGCATTTATTCTTGTCATTACTCTTACAATCAATATTACTATAATTTTTAAAGTAATCATGAAGATCTTTGGTTTCTTTTAAATCATTTACTTCATAATGAGGATAACATGCACATGGTTTTCTTTTTAAAACTTTATCATTAATCTCTTTTACTGCATTAAAAAGTTTTACAGAAATACCCGTACTGTTTATATATTTACCTTCACCATTAAATCTTCTCCTTATCTGATCATAAAACCAATGCTGAAAATAATAACATCTCTCAGTCCAAGTTGATGTATTATCTATATTTTGTAATTCTCTTAAAATATGTTCTACCTTCCTACAAAATTTCAAAGCCTCTGCTTCGTTAATTCCGTGATTATTACATATGACAGTTTCATCACTTATATTCGCGTAATTATTAAATTCTTTATACTTAACATATCCTGGTAAACCTGGTAGTACATCCTCCTACATGTTAATAAGCAAAGAATAATTATATGTAAAATTATATGCATTCTCTATATACGTAATTTTCTATTTCGTGTAAGATTAAAATAAGCACTCGCAAAACAATATATATACAATGTATTTGTAGTAAGAATTTATTCTACCCATTCTGTTTGTCCTTCATTTGCCATCCTATTTTATCTTATATCAAGTAACTATACGTATATAATGCAAAAATATGTGCATTTAAAATAAAAGATAACGAAAATCATAAATATACAGAAACATGTTATACGAAAATATTTATAAAACTAAAAATGTATAAAAAAAATTTAATACTTAAGACATTTCTTTTATTTCAATATTAATTTCTAGTATAATGTCATTATCGCAGGAATGATAATGTTTAAAAATTGTGTATAAAGGTTTAATGTAATATTAAACTTAAGTACAAAATATCGCTGTATAGAACATGATAAAATATTATTCATATATATGTTTTACATGATTCTATAAAAAATTCATATGATTAAAAAAGTTAATAACATTTAAATATATAACATGCTTCACGTTAAACATTTGAACAACAATTTTAATTTTCTCTTTTATAATTTTTTTATAGAAATGTATTGTCGCATATAATTATAGAATATATATTTAATAAAGAATATTAAAATTGCATTTTTTAAATTGCAATAAACATATCTCTAATAATTATAAGCTATTTTTTTCTTTTATTATATGATAAATAAGGTTTTTTCTTTTTATAAGCTTATAGCATTATGAATATTGCTAAAACAAGTACAAACATCTCCAGAGATAATTGTATTGATTTATTAACCATAAACTGCTTTTATACATATTCTATTTTTTTTGAGAAAAATGTGTTAATTAATAAATCTTGAGTTAAGTTTAATTTATTTTATAGACTGTATTTTATATTCCATTGTGGAGAATTTTTTTTTCTGTTATAATAAAAACTTGTATCAATTGTTTATAGATATTCCTATAAATTTTTCACATAATGGTTATTTCAAGATAAGAGCAAAGTTATAAATATTATATATTAATTTTTTAGACATAATAAGAATAAAGAAAATTATTTTATCATATTTTTTAATAATACATTTGAATATTGATTATATGTTTATCAGAACACAAGTTACAACGTGACCATATTTTAATATAAATATATATATAAAATATATAAAGAACAATTCTTTATCTATGTCTAATTCTATTTATTTAATATAAATTCTAAATACTCCTTTTATAGGATATTATTTCCATTGATTGTTTTATATTTGTCGCACTTTAGACATATATTTAATTATAAATGTTAACCAAATATCACATCCTTGAAAACTTTAAAAATAATAAATACAGTTAATAGTAAAATGTATAGAATGAATTCATGCTTATTTACTAAAATAACATAAGCATAATTCATTTTATGCTATCATGTTGAACGATTTAATGATATATAATTAAAAGTATAAATATATTTATTTCCAATCATTAAAAAACTCCTAACAATTGTGTACTTTCTTTTATATATTTCCAACAAAAATTTAATGTATATATGTATAATTTCTCTAATAAAAATATTCAATTAACAGTAAATTTTTAAATCAATGTCTATGATTATCGAGTGTAGCTGTTATATGTCACACCTAAAAATGCTAAAATTCATACTATAAGCGTATAATAAAATAAAACCATTCGAAGGATTTGCAAATATAACTTTATTTAAAATCCTTGTAAGAGGCCTTAAAACACTTGTTAATATTCCATGGATTGTGTTGTATTTTATTTATTTTTTTCTTTTCATTTACTCTTTAAAGTAAAAATATATATATATATATAACAGTTTAAAAGTAATTTCTTGGTATTAAATGTGTTTAGGAATGTGTAAGTATTTAATGAAGAAAAAAAATATTAAGGCATAATAAAGACATACATTTCACTGATGAATTTGTTTTTTATGATATATCTATTGAATTTTTTCTTTTTTCATTAAATAATTTGGCACAGTACTTTAAATTTTGAAATACTTTTACATTAGAAATAAAAAATAGGTTTTATAAACATCTTGTAATTTATTAGTAAAAATTTGGGTATAAATATATAACAGAGTGAAAAAAATAATAATATTAACATAGTACTTTTTTTGTTTGTGTTTTATTTTCTCATGAATATAGATTCTTAATGAAAATTGCTTTTACTTATCTACTTTTATGCCTGATTGAAATTTTTGTTTTAATTTTAAACGCCAAATTATTTCATAAATATATATATTGTGTCCTCATGTCTATTATGGCGTATATGCATTTTCGTAACAACTTTGTTGATATTACATATGGTTATATTTTTCCGTTATGCAAAGTATAATGATTACAAGAAGAGTTTAAGTTTATAAAAGCAATTATCTTATTCCATATTTTTTTTTGGAATGATTAGACACAAATTGCTATACTATAAAATGGTAGAACTTTATAATTTTAAACCTTGTACGTATGTATTTGTGTATTCAAAATAAAATTTAAATGTGTTACACTGCATATAACTTATATACATTTTTAAGATTTTAAATATATTTTTTCGATATTATAAATATGAAAAAAAATAATTATCATTTTATAAAACTAAGGTATTTTCTGGAATTTTATGTAAAGTATCAAAGTTCTAAAAAATTCATGTCATAAATTTTTCATTTTTATTTCTTTGTGTAATCACGTTTAAATGTGAAATTTATAAATTAGCTTTTTTTCATATAATGAATAATAAAATCCTGTACTATGCTGCGATGCCTCTTTTTTGATACAAATTTCACACTAATTTGCTAACATTATGGCTATAATTAAAAAAATTCTATTAACAGCTGTTCTATTCCAGATAATAATAAATCATATGTATTTTGTATGTTGTTGTTTTTAATAACGATTACTTGTTATTTAAATTGTACTTTTATATGATCATTAATTACTAATATATTTCGTCATGTTGCCCATTACTGAAATTTTTAACAATAATTGTATACAATTTTTGAACTATGCACATTATAGCTTCAACATCATAAGAATTTTACCTATGGAATACCTTTATTGCTTTTTATAATAATAAATAATTATAGATTAAAATTTTAAAAAAAGGAAAAATATTAAATGTTTATTATATACGAACTGTTTTGTTGTGTAAAAGAATAATGTTCAAAAAATATTTTTAAATAATAATTCAACTAAAAGAAATAATGTAGTGAAATATTACTTTTCATTTTCTTCTTCAGTTGTTATTTTTTTGTAAATTCTTTACAAATTATATACTATTTACATTTATATGTTAATTTCTTTCCTTAAATGCTTAATTTTTTTTAAGCTTTTTTTACAATATAGTATAACATTTTTATAACCCTTTAATAGTTAACACTGTAATATTTACATTTAATTTCTACACAGGCATTATACAAATGATATAATATACATTTACCTGTATAATATAAGTATTAATAAAAATTGGATTTATATTATACTTAATATTTTTATTTTTTAGTCTTCCGTAATTATTATTTAAGGAATGTTTATATATATTATTAAGAATTATATGCTATTTGAATTCTTTTCTTTTTATAATATGTATTCTTGGTTTTTGAAGCACTAAATGGATGATTTTTTATGTGGACTCCATAAACACTATAGTCATTTACTGTTTCCTTTGATACTCTCTTACGTATCCATGATCCAAACGGTGTAAACTAAGGTAGATAGAAAATTACATATAGCACAAATTTTATATGAGAACCCATAATTATAGTATTCTATGTTTAATTTAATACATATTGTATTATATGAAAGTCAATTCTAAAAGAAAATCTTTATTTACTTTAAAATAAATAAAAAATACAAAAAATGTTCCAGCAACTAAGTAAGGCAAGTATCACAAAAATTCGGAATGTGATGTATGAGACGATGTTAAGCTTTCCTTCTAAAGAAGTTTTAATGTCCTTATTTGTAAACTTGAAATCTTCATTAGATGATACAGAATTGGGTTGTGTACTTATTTCAGAAATTTCTACTTTTAATTCCTTCATATTTATTGGGTTCCTCCTATCTGTTGTAGACTTTGAGTTACCTTCATCTATAACTTCGAAGTAGTCCTTAAGTTTTTCCTTTGAAAATTCATGAAACACAGTTGTTAAAAACATGTCTTTCATCTTACTATAAATATGATCCGTCTGGTCTTTTTCATCTTCATGTCTGAACTCCGATACCTGTCGTTTTCCCTTTAATTGTGTAACTCCAGGATACATATTGTCGGTATTATCATAGCTTTTTATAATTGGGTACAATTCATCATTTTTTTGAATATTCATTTTTACATAATTATTTTTCCTAGTATTTGTTTTTGCAGATACAACGGATCCACTGTTTGAAATAGAATGGATATTGTTATTATCACCTTGATTTGAAACACTTGTACTTAATGACATGGGTTTTTTAGGATTATTGCAAACTACTATTTTATTATTATAAAAATCATTATCCTCTTTACATGTTAAATTTTTAATTTCCTTCATGACATTAGAAACAGACACACTGGATATAGGAATATTAGATGTAATTTTTTTTTTAGTACTTCTTCTGCTGTACACTCTTTCTCTGTGTCGATGATATGCTGAATCTTCGCATTTATAACCAAAAAATTTATCTTCATGATCGTATACTTCATAGCAACTCATATATTTAATTATCATTTCCATGTCTTCCTTAGACTTATTTGAATTCATTGATTCCCTACTGCTTACTGTTAGAACTCTATTATTTTCTAATTCCCCATATCCTAGAATGTTATATTTTAATGTTGATAAAAGATCATTAGGATTATATATAGGATTATGTCTGAAATAATGACATACCTTCCACATGCAATCCTTCCTATGTTCGTCATATATAGATGCAATATAATTAAGATACTTAATACACGTTTCATTTTTCTCCTTTGGACACGATTTAATTTTATTGTAATTTTTAAAATATTCATTCAAATATTTCTCCTCATTAGACCATTTGAAGTCAAAATCAGAGTTATAGAATAAATATTTATTATTCAGTTCATAGTAGCTCTCGTTTCCTATATCAATAATTTTATCAATAATATTTCTAGTATCCTTATCCGAATTACTTGTAAAAAGTTTACTTAATTCATGAATTAACCAGTAAGCCAAATAAGATGCATTAAGATTATGCTTTTCTATTTCACTCTGCGAGTTGGGCAATTTATTTATATTTTTTAGAAGTAACATACAAAGGTTTTTAATATTTTGTTCATTAATTCGTAATTTTGTACAATTGTCGTCGTATATATTAGAGTTCTCTGTGTTGCCAAAATTTTTATATATATCACCTATAGATAATATATTAAAAATAGTTTCCTGAAATTTAAATAGAATGAATTATATAAATACTAAAATGTGTATTCTTCAGAAAGGTATTTTCCATTTTGTTTGATAAGTTATAGACCATTTATAATGAAGCATTTCATTTATATAATTTTAAAAAAATTATTTTATTTTACCAATTCGTTTTTTCCTAAAGGTTCCATTTTATTATATTCAGTCAAATCAATTGAAATTTGTATTGTTAGCTTTACACCGTAATAACTGCATCTCAAATCAGAGTGTAGTGGAAACTAATACATTGATATACTATTAAAATATAATGAACGTTTAGTATAAAAATTACAATTACAAATATAGTATGATCTATATATATTTCACATATGAATATATATATTAAAAATAATAATTATTATTTTCTTTAATATTCAAATCGGAAAATATAATTAAGTCTCAAAATGATAAGTATTTGTAATTTATGATTCTTATAATAAAAATGTTCATCTTTGACATGATTTAACGTTAATATTCATTTTACGACAAAATAAAAATATCATTGATAGAAAAATTATATTATCAGTTTTCCTAATATGATTGTTTTTGGTTTTATTAGTATAATTTCATGAGCATGATTCCTAAATAAAAGGAAAAATTACATAGATTAATGGCTGATTATAAATACAAATATCCAATATTTTTTTGCAATATTAAGTAGGATATTCAAGATTATCATAGTAAATATAAAAATCATTTTAAAATAATTTTCATTCATTTATGTCATATGTAGTAGAACAGTAATTAAATTTATTTTTTTCGAATCCTTATTTACTTTTACTGTGGGTTATATTATAAAACTATATAAAATAGTTGTATGTGTTCTTACTTAAATGTGCGTGCAAACTTGGTTGAAATATTAATATAAAATGGGTTCCTAGAATCAGTGTATAAGAAAATCAAATAGAAATATAAAAGGCGATCTATCTGAAAAAAAGAAAAGAATTTCATGACATTCATAATAAATTTGATAATTTAAAATGTTGCAAAATAAACATTTGGCGCTACATTATGAGCTTATATGAACTTTTCTCTTACTATAATAGAAAAAAATGTAAAAATTATCCTTAGGTTTATGGTAATAAACTTTGTTGCTGATTTAATAGTTTTATGATAGAACAAATCATTATATGTTAACTTATGTTGCAAATGCATCAAATTTTTATACTAAATGGATCTTGATTTTTTATTTATTATTTTATTAGCAAATGCTATTACATTATTAATATATTACATTTTTTTTTCTTTGTATAAACTAAATAACAGTTACATTATGTATATCAATATTATATTTCATATTATATATTTTCAAATAAATTATAATTTCGTAAAGTTGAATTTGTAAACGGTTCTTTTGTAATTTTTATATTAGATTGTGTTATATGATTATACATATTGTGTAATTTGGTTACGTGTCCAAAAATTGACATATAAAACTATACCAAAGAAAATATATTACACTTACTTTATTTCTAAAATACAATTTAATTTACTCCAAGGTAACATATCAGGAAGGATATTATTATGCAAAAATATTGAAGTTCAATTAAATTATAAATTAAGGATAAAATTGCACATGTATGATAAATTAATTAAAATAAATTAGCATACGAGATAATAACAGTTAAAAAGTAAAGTAAAAATGTATAAAGAAAGTATTAATTTAAAAATATAGAGTAAGAGGTTATAATATATAGTTATAAATAAAAGAAGGTATATTTTAAAAATATATAATACTAATGTATTATTTTGTTAAAGAATAAATGTTCTACTGTTTTTAACATTATATAATTTACTTTTTTGCGCTTATAGATTATGCTTAAATTTGAGATATTATTTTTTTCTGTGATTTTTTTAGTATTTATTTTAACATTTATTAAAAATATATTTTATTGAGATTAATTTTCAAACACGAATTAAAAGTTTTATTTTGAATGTATTTTTATTTTTCAATATTATGTAATAATTGTAAAATTAGAGTTAATAATTATTGGTGATATTACATAGAATAAATATATCTCTTAATATTATTAAATGTATTTAATAAAGAAGCAATTATTTATTGTACTTCGTATAATTGAAGATCTAATGAGATATAAATTTACACTTAAGTGAAAAATATCACATATAAGCATATATATATTCACGCAAACTACACACAAAAAAAACAAAAATTAAAAAAAATTTATTTTATATTACATTAAATTTTTAAATATTTCATTTATAATCATTCGCATACCTTATATTTTCTTAAATTTATTATTCTAATAAATGTATACTATTCTGTAATTCAACTGTTTTTTATTTTCACATTTCGTTAACATAATTAAGATTAAATAATAATGTAACTCTCATAAATAGTGTTATGGTGAACTCGCAATAACTATACTATAAATTTAAAAGACTACACATTGTGATAATCTATATGTACCCTTTTGTTATGTGATTTTAATTTTTGATATTTTTTAGTATGCTTTGTGTCTTTGTTGTATATATTTTTTTTTTCTCTCATCTTCCTGCATATCTATGTACCAAATGGAATACACAATAAATCATATGAAAAAAACATATATGATGCATCCATATTCCATTAATTAATTCTTAAGAAATATTAAATATTATATATATTGTGATTATATTGTAAGGTAAATTATCGCCTTACTTTGTAATATAAGAAAAAAACGAGAAATGTTCCAAGTGTTAGGATAACTGTTGTACGAATTTTAGCATAAACGGTTCTTAGAACATGGTCTATGGTTTTTTCTGTATCATAAAAATGATTTATTCTCATAACTCTAATGTTATTTTCGTTTATATTACTTTTAGAATCTAATGTTTCCTCATTTTAACCTTTTATTTGAGAGTCTTCGCTGCTTGGCAAATTCCACTCCACGAACATTTGTTTTCCAGAATTAGACAATTTTTCATTGCATGAATAAACAGTTACTTCTTTATAGGTTTCTCCTTTTGTAATTACATAATAACACTGTATATATCTACTCTCCATTTAATTCGCCTTGTTTTCAATATCCTTATGTGACATAAAATATTTCAAATAACAAATTCTTATTATATGCTTCCTTTTTACAGAATCTTAAATACTTTTAAGTTTAGATTTTATAAAATTCAATGATTCCATCGCATTTTCTACATTTCTATTACTTCCACAATTTAATTTTAATTATAATTAACTGGATGATACTGATTTCCAGTATTAAAGTAATCACATCTTTCTCAGCCGTATTTATAATAACTGTAAAATATTTCATTTATTGAATGCTTTTAGTATAGTTTTTTAATTTATTTAATGTATATACATAATTATTAGTTTTATTATGAACAGAATGGATCTTACTATATGGAGTCTCATAATTTTGAATATAATTGTATAAATCTTTTTCATCTCTTCATTCATCAAATTTATCTCCTTAATAAAGATATATATAATGAAGATTTTTTATTTATGTAAAATTATATTCATTAAGGAATTAAAATAAATATGATCATATACATTATGTACTTTTTGATTAACATTTTTAATTAGCTTTTTTATTTCATTGTGCAACCAGTTAATAAAATGTGTAAAAGAAATTATCCTTGCTTCAATACTTTCCAAATCAACAATTTTCTTAAAATTTATAGCATATATTGTATAAAACTCCATTAATTTTTCATTAGGGATGAATTTTCTATATGCAACATTATATTATTTATCATAATCAGATATTTTTATAGTGATATTAAAATCATTATAAATTTTATATGAAGGTAAGTCATTTAATATATCACCATAAAGCTAATACAAGGGAAGGAAATTATTATGGAAGTATCAAAATATCTGCATTATTGCGTAATATATTATTGTTCTTGGCACTAAATATAATGTAAACAAGGATTCTTATAAAAAGGAAATTACACAGTTTCTTCCGCATCAGTGGGCTCCATTAACTTTACGCTTATATCAATTTAAAAAAAAATAACAAGACATGTAGAATTATTAGTGATAACACATCAAAAGTAAGGCTATAATTATTTTATATGTTGTTCATCATTGTCTTAAATGTGTATTTATATTTATTGATATACCATGTATATTTATTCTATAAAAAAAATTAATTTCATATGGTAAAACAAATGTTATATAAAAAAAAATAAAAAGCAGATGAAAATTTAAACTATCGCATTACACAAAAAACATAATATTATGAAGAAAAACAATAGTATATATATGAAAGGATTATAACGAATGACATAATGATTATAAATATAACCCTCACCACAAAAATCCACTTATCATATGATCAAATACAAATTAATATTTTATTAACATATATGCTTATTATAACATTCCCATATGAACTTTTTTTGCAATAAAGTGTATTTAAAAAAAAAAAAATTTTCATATTTCCAAAGTTATTTAATTTTATCTGTGGAAAAATTTGTGTTCCAAAAAATATAAAGATTTTCCTTAGGAATAACTAATATAATGCATATTTATTTCATTTACAATATAGATTACTATTATATGATAAAAAATATATATATAATATTGACAAATAAATATCATTTTAATAAATAAAAATAAATATATTTTTTGAACGTTTTTTCGTCATTTATTGTATTATGAGTAATAAAATCATATAATTCTTACAAATTTAGCTTGCTCTTACCAGTTTATACGGCTTTTTCTAAATATTTATTCCTGATTTCTTATAATATATTTCACTACTACTTTTATAAAGCAACATTGATAAAATAAGAACTATAATTAATAAAATAAAATGTTCTGAAGCTATTTAATATGAATTAAGGCAACATATAAAAATACGTTTTAATGAAACTGTAAAAGTGGTGCTATAATGATACGTATATTCTTTGATATAAATGAATTGTATCACCGTATTTTATAAAAAATATATCGGAACTAAGAATTTATTATATAACAAATTCCTAAATTGTGTTTATAATATTTCCTATTTTTATCTTTTCTAAATTAAAATGATTATTATTCATTATGACAATTATTTTTTCATGCTCTACATTATATGTATAAATATAATGTTTACAGAAAAAATACAAATTTAATAAAATATTTTATTTTTTTCCTTGTATTATTTTTTTTCGAAAACATATATTCATATATGAGTAATAATAATAAATAACTTTCCATTTCATAATTCTTTTACTTTAGTTGTATCCATTATAATGTAAAATGTTTGCTTACAATAACGCAAGATCGTTTAAAAATCAATTTTTTTTGACTTAGCTCTATGAAGAATAATTCTTTCTAATTTATTAGTTTCTTTTTTTAAATAATGTAAAATGTTTTACGTTAAAACACCAATAAAATCACCATATTGTATGCCTCGAAATAAAATTATTTATTTACCAAATTATTTTATTAATATATTGTCCCTTCAGATAAATATATACTCAAAACTATAATAATGTATACGCTTTTTATTATATTTATATTCCATAACGATACATAAATTATTTGATTATTGCTAATTATTTTGTGTTTATCACGCTATATATATATTGTAATAATAAAAACTATTAAAATTTATTACATATATTTTTTTCATTAATAAAATATAATATTAACTACATACACTTACATACAAATGGTACATAATTGGGCACATTATATATATTCAAAATATATTCCAATTAAAATTATGTTAATATTACTCATATATATTTATTTAATTTTTGCTTAAAATGTTTTTTCTTCTACTTCAATATATTTAATTCAGATTTAAAAGGAATATAAAAAGTTTTATAGGAAAAATAATTGAATTAAATATAAATGCGCATAATAAACATATAAGCTTATTTTTTGCTATCGTAAAAAATTATTTGATTCTTAATATAAATACCATATGAATAAATAAGTATATATATATTATTCTACCTTTTTTAAAAAATCTATGTATTTATATATTCAACTTAACATATAGCATTTCTACAGTGCTGCATATTTATTCTATTTAAAAAAATATATAATTGAAGGTTACTTTTTTTCTAATTAAAAAATGTATTTTTTCTTAATGCTTAAATAGCCATTTTTCTACAGTAATATATATTGTAAACTACACGTGTTGACATAAAAATGCTGGTTATTCATAGAACATGTAAAATGATTACATAATGTACTTCAGGTGAAATCAGGTACATTTCACATAAAGAAGAAAATGTACAAATGAAAAAAAGTTTATATGTTTTTAAAAAAATAAGTATCATGATTAACTTTTTAGCATGTTAATATATCAAAAAAATATGACAATGGTTATGCAATTATACATAATTTGTGAAATCATAGAGTGAACATAATAGATTAATTCGCAATAACTTATAACATAAAAATTAGTCTAATATTTTATATGTAATATAATGTGTATATGTCGTAAGACTGTTGAATAAAATTAATGATTTTATATTGATATGGTTATAATTATAACAAAAAATTAAATTAAATTTAAAATATCAACAATAATAATTTTATAAATAAATCAGATGTAAATTACATATTGTAGTTATTATAAAAGATATCAACGTTGTAGTAAAATATAAATTATATATAAGTAGTAGTAAAATCTCTTTTCCATAATATACAACTTGATATTTTATATACTCATTTATAATGTAAAGGTTGAATTAACTTATTATCTTATTATTTAAAATGTTCCCCTATTTATACATTTTGTAATGCATAAATGTTTTAAATTGTGATGAATAATTAAAATAAAACATTTTATAATATACAATATATTGTATATTTTGTAATAAAAAAATATATGTATATATAATTCTTCAAAATTATTATGTGAATATTATTAATTTTAATATGCGAAGAAAAGCACATGTATTCAAGCGTATTAGGATTTTCTGAACATTTGAGAATTAAGTGACTTATATTTTTTTCAGTTATTTCTCATAAAACATAATATTAATGTAATTATATTTTTCGATGTGCATAAATGTATCATTTAATAACTAGTATATATTAAAAATTCTTAACTTCATATTGTTGTAGTAAGAGTATATAATGTTTTAGAATATTTTGACTAATCACTTATTGCTGTTAGGTATATCAAAACATATAATTTTTTGTATTTCTTTCGATAGAAGAATGTGATAAATAAATTTTTCATTTCAAAATGTTTCTATATATTCTTTTATCAAAAACATTTGCGAATATTACTTGATCAATTCATACAACATTTTATTCATCATAATGTAATTATGTTTGTTAAAAATGGAGTCATATCAGATGCTTAATATAAAAAAATTATGTACTAAATTTGAACTCTTGGTATAACCATTTTTAAAATAATTGTTAATTTATATTTATGTTATTATCAACTTTTATGCATGGTTGCCTTATCTCTAAGATACAATAAAATGGGTTATTATTACAATTTTGTAATTTTATATTGTATAAAACATATATTATTATATT
>NW_021629273.1:4223-14532 GCF_002157705.1 Plasmodium gonderi | reverse complement strand
TTATATTTTTTTTCTTTAATGCACTTCTATTTAAAAAGGATCCAAGAGGAGTAAACTAAAAAATTAATAAAAAAATGTAAATTTCATATAAAATATGTATAAAATAATAAACTATTTCTATATTAATAAAATAAATTATGTTAATTTTATTTTTATATATATTAATATGTAATATTTACTTTATAAAAAAGGAAACATATTAAAAGTGTGCCAAGTAGAGACAAAATTGCTAAAACGGATATATAAAACGAATCAAAAATTATTATATTCTGCTTCTTCTCTGTAGTTCTAAAATTAAAGACTTCAGGCTTATTCAACAACTGATGTGTATATTTTGGCATATCTGTTATTAATTTACCACTTGTTTCAACTTCTTGACCAGCAAATGTGTTTTCTAATATTGTATTGGTTTCCGTACTTCTACAATCCAACCTCAATAAGAGAGTATGTGGATCATATTTTCGATCGCATTTAAAGTAATTGCTACAATATTCTTTATAATTATTTTCTCCATTAAAATATTCGCAACATTCTCTTATTTGATTTTTATAATATTCATTTAGACGATAAATATAGTCACAATATGTTTTTCTTTCTTCATCATTAGTTTCAGTAATATAGCTAAAAATAGAACTGTAATTTTTGAAATAATCATGTAATTCTTTTCTTTTCTTAAGTTCTATAAAACTAATATTACTATCATGAATATAATTACAATGTTTATTCTTAAATTCTCTGTTAATATGAAGACTTATTTCAACAAGTTTGTAAAAAAATGGTATGTCACTAATGTTATTCCAGTTATGAACAAACTTTTTCGTTATTTCATCAAATACCCAATGAGTAAAGTAATCACAAATTTCAATAAAATTATGATTGTTATTTTTATATAATTCTCTTAAATTTCTTACAAATTTATAACAAAAATCACTAACTCCAGGATAATCCATTTCAAATTCAAAAATATCTATACATTCATTGTAACACATTTCAATATTTTTAGAATTATTCAATTTTTTATATTCTACTTCTGAAGGTAATTCTTTTAATTTAAATTTCTATAAATTAAAAAAAATACTTATATGTGCTATTGATCCATATAAAGAAATATTACAATATTGTGTTTATATTTATAATATGTCCATAAACAATAAATTGTGAAAAAACATTAACATATAATTGTAATATGTTTTTTTTTTTTTGAAGGAGATTTTACTTCATTGTGTCTTCCTGTAGAATAACTTACATCATTATTCCTTTGTACTGTCGATTCCTTCTCTTGCAATGACAGTGAGTCTTTCCATTTATCTTCATTGTTGAAAAGAAAATCAAGATTAATGCCATTACACTTCTCCTTTAAAAATGATACCTCATTTTTCATCATGTTATTAAAAGTTCTCAATTCATTCTCATAGACAGAAAATTTTGAAGACATATATTGTTCGTATTGCATGGCATAATATAAGGAGAGATGATATTTTATGTAATGACAATATTTAGTTATGCTTAATTTATCTACTTCCTGCATTCTACTTTTTATGTGACTATAATATTCTGAAAAGTCATATAATTTTTTTTTTTTTTTAAAAGTTTTTTCATTAACATTCAAATTCTTATGCCAACATATATCATTAGAAGTAGTTTTTTCATAATTAATCAAATTCCATGACTTGTATAACAAATTGATAATTTCAGTGCGATAATAAATATCACTTATTCTATCATGTAACCAGTAGTTCAAATATTCACAGCATTTCTCCTTACTTACATGTTTCTTAAAAGAATTTAATATATTACTCCAATTATCTAATATTGATTTAAGCTTATTACAATTTTTGTAAATATGTTCTTTAACAGGAGAACGCTCTTTTAATAAAATCCCACAAACACGAAAATTGTCATAATAATCATATTCAGTGTCTAGCATTTTATAAAAATTGTATAAATGTATATTATTCAAACTATTGTCCTAGAAAATAATTAAAAAAAGACATATAACATTATAATATATTTTTTTATATGCTATTTTGCTTTAATGAAAGCAAAAAAGTAAACTGTTCAAAAAACCCTTATTAAATAATAATCTTTAAAAAAGGGTATTTTTACCATATCAAACAGTTTTTCAAGAGAAGGATCAGTCGTAATTAATTTTCCCTTAGTATTGAGAGTTTTTTCACGTAGATAATCATGCTTGCATCTTCCACTAAATGGTAGCAAATAACGTACATTAATAAATTTTTTAAGATATTCATTGAATTCCTCACAATATAATGACTTTTTTCTTGCAGCTGAACATTCTATAACTTTATTGTTATACAGATTAATAGCTCTCCTTATGTAATTGCAATGTAAACTGTTGAATATCTTATAATTTATAATGCTAAAATCTTTATATTTGTCATAAAATATAAGATAATCGTATAAATGTTTCATATCCTTTATGTCTTTTAAATTTATATTGTAAAACGAGCATGGGAAATTATTAGGATCATCCAAGAAAATATTTTTTTGCGCATTCCAGTGACTGACAATAGTTGTAATATCTTTTTCTCTAAATTTATTTTTTAATACTTGATCATAAAACCAGTACATAAAATATATACATCTTTTCTTGTTTTCAGTTTTACTATGATTAATAATAAAATATTTACTATCTTCATTTAATAAATTTTTTAAATTCCAAAATATTTTATTATAAAACTTCTTAACTAATGGGTCTGTATTCTCAAATGTAAAGCCTATTGAGCAATAAGTGTCATCAGAATCAGGAGAACACTCACGGTTAAATTTAGTATAAAATTCATGCAATTCAGTTTTATGTAAGTCATCATTCTACGAAATTAAATTAAAAAAATGTAATAAAAAATAATTTTAACTGCATAAAACATATTTTATAATGCGTGGAAAGAAATTTTATACATATAAATAAAACATTGCAAATATCCCCTATAAAAAAAATAAGAACATACCCCCTGAATCAATTTTATATAATCTACTATATATAAGGCCATATTAACTAAATGATGTACATGAATATTAAGTTGTCTAAATTTTGTGTGTAGAAGATATAATAAAAGTTATTTCTAGTATATAAGAGACTCCCAAATTTAATTAAAATTGTATATTGAAATGTATATTTTATACATACTACACTAATATAATGATATATTATAATAATATTAAATAATTATATTATAACTTAAAAAATATAATTACAAAAAAGGTATTATGCTACTACATATTTAAGATAAATTTAACATAGTGTAAAGAAAATGATACAACCTTTATATATAGTATGTGTGCAGAATTAAGCTACAAGATGAAAAAGAATTAACATATTTTGAAGATGTACTAAATGAAATATATATAGAATGCATATTTGCATTAATATTTTGTCTTCATACATAATTATTTTACAAAAATAATAAATTTTTCTTTTCATGCATAATTTTCTTCATATATGCTCTAAATTTCACGGATTATGTTGCTCAATCACACCATTAGAAACATATATTATTTTTATATTTTTTAACAAAATCGTTATCGGGAAACAAAATTTAATAGTTTTGTATTTTTCAATTAACTATTAATATATATTTTACAATTATATATGAAATTATATACAAAGAACATATCTATATATAATGTAAAATAATAATATTTGCATATAAAATACAATGCTATTTAATTCCACATACATTTTTATTTTTTTATAATGTACATATTTATGACTTTCATGCACAAAAATACTAAGAAATAGACGTATTACAATATAGAACTATTATAATGTATATCTTCATTGTTATTTGATCCATTTTTTATTTTGTATAAATTCATAGCTTATATGAATTAAAAAAAACGTAGCAAATGTATGGCATAGCTTTAATAATATTAAAACATAATAGTTTATTATTAGTAAAAGGATTTATATATTATTATATTATTTAATGTTATGTGATATTTTACTTAATAAAAATTAATCCATTTTGAAGCTATTAAGAATTAATTTAGCCATTATCAATGTCGCTGTGTTAAAAGATTTAAAATCATAATTACAAAAAATAATTAAATAAAAAAAAAAAAAACTGAAATAAAAACATAATCCGAATTAATAAATATAAATTTGTCAATAATGTGAATTATAGAAAGTTATAAAAAAGAAATTTCAGGTAAACATCATATATTTTAATATTCGTTAATATTTTCCTGATTATGATTAACACATTTTTAACAAAGCATGTTTTGTGTAACAAAGGAAGCCGAATTTAATTTTCATAATGTTCATTTTTCATGAATTAATTGTCACGTATTTATCTAAGAATATTGTGGCTTAATATGTTAATTGTAAAAAATTATTTCGAATAATAATGGTAAAACCTTTATTATCATATATATCCCAAAAAGTATATTAATCAGTTTAATGTTTATTAAGTGTTAATAACTTGTTCACAATGTTTTATTTCACAAAGATTGAGGATCTTATAGCTTCTTCCCATTGTGAACTGAATATATAATTAAGTTATTATACATCCTAAATGTGATATGTTTTATTATATATTTACCCGTTTTAAATGAAATAAAGTTTTCCAATAATTTATTGTTTTTAATTATTTACTTTTATTCTTTATTTTACATAACCATATTTATTGAGTATTTTTTGTTAATATTATATTACCTCCGTTTCCGTACAGTATCTATAATTTTTTAAAAGTTCCATTTCAATACTTCTTATTTTACTTTATTTTTTATTAAGTTTTTCCAAAGTTATTCATACAAGAATAAGACTATTTACATGAACAATACATGTTGTAGCACCTATGAAAATGTTCGCATTGTAAATTATATTAGAATGAATATAATTTTACTGTATTATATACTAGATGAACTCCTCTCTTCCATAGGTTTATATTTTTAATTGCATTATTATTTCCTGCAGGTGTCTACTGTTGTTCTTCATGAAAAATACATTTATTAATTTTATTTTTTTCTTTAAGTTCTTAATAGATCATGATCAAAATATAGCAAAGTATAATGTAAAAAAAACAAAAATACAAAATATATTGAACATTACCTGTTTTTTTATTACAATTACAAAAAAAATAATAATTGTTATTATAGTTATATATAATCCTAATGTGGGAATTATATATACATTATGACTAAAAAAGAAAAGGAATGATAAATGTCTTAATGTTATTATATTGACTAATAACAAAGTATATAATAAATCTCACGTTAAAATATTTTCTACACTCTCAAATGTATAAAAGATGTATATATACTCCCTACATTTCTTTTATCATTTCAGTCCATTTTTCCGATTTTAGTTAAATATATTTAGTATAGGATTCTATGTCTATAGGTCGTGCTATATTGTATAAAACATTCCCTGAAAAAAAAATAATACACAATTTAATTTTTAATATAAAATATATGGATTATACCTTTTACAATAATTCATTCATTATTTACAATAGTTAATATCAAAAAACTAAAAATATATTGGCATCAAATAATTATGTATAATTCATATAGGTTCTTAAAATTTCTAATACATTCATATTTTATTTCTATACCTTCCTCAAAATTTCACCTTTTTCTTTGAATATAAACAAAACACTTAAGGCAACCATGAAAATATTGCACTCCATACCATTCATCTAAAATATCATAGAAATAATATGAGAAATAGGAACTTTTTTTTTTATTTAGTATTAGTTGTTTTCACATATGTATAAAATTTATAAAAAACATATTCTTTAAAAAAATTATGCATTTTATTATTATGTCTATTCCACATTTCATAAAACGTCCAACAACAGAAGCATAAACAATTTTTCTAAGAAATTTTAACTTTCTCTTTATTTATATGTTTTAAATTCCTTGCAAATTAAATGCAATGATCCATGTAAAACCAATATTAGAATCAATTAGATCATTAAAATATATGTTTTAATCACTCTTATTGTTCAATATAGCATCTTCATCAAAATCTTTATATAGCATATATGATTGTAACTTTTTTAATAAACCATACTGTGAATAAAAAAAAAAAAAATTATATAAATTATCATATTATTCATTTACATATAGCATTTATTTTTTAACTGTAATTATAAAAAAATTAATATAAATTCATTTCTTAAATGAATAATAAAATTTACCTATTCTTCAATCCTACCAGAAGGCATATATATATTTTTTCATGCAGAACTATTTAAAAACATAAAGTACTTCCCACAGTGATGAATATATAATAATAAAAAATAAATTATTTATAAATATAAAAATATTATCTTTATTATTTGCAAAAATATATTGTTTTTATAAGATTTATCATGAAATGTTTTATTATTAATTATTTTTTGTTAATATAGATTATAATTTTTTTAACATTATTTTCATTGTTATAAATATGTATATTTGAATAACAAAATTTCATAGCATAATATACCATAAACATAATAATAATATAGATGAAAATATTATAATTAATAAATATAAATTGCAACATTCATACCTCAATTAAACAGAGATTAAAACATTATATATAGAAAATAGTAAAGTAAAATTTTTTTATGAGAATCTTACTTTTTATTTTTTTTCCATTATATTTCCTAGTGATTCTTTTCTCTATGCAGAGTACAAGAAAAATAATTAATAAATTTATTATATTTTATTCTTTTTAATAACGAATTATGTCTTGGTTTGTTTATTAATTAATATTAAATGGCACGCATATAAATTATTGCTATAACAATTTATTATAGCACCATAAATAAAACAAAAACTATTTTTCTTTAATTGAATTTTTCTAAAAAAATTATGTTAAAAAAAATAATATAAGAAGTAAAATTAGACTTTCAATGTTTTTTATTAGGAAAAATATAATATATTAATTTCCGCATGTCTAATCACTATGCTTAAATCATTTGTGTAACTTTCAAGGATTCTATTCTTTACTTTTTTCCATGTACACCTTGGCTATCAAATTTTATTTCTATACCTATTCTTTTTACCCTTACATAATTATTAATAAAATAAAAGTACAGACAGATAGATATGTCTATTTTATTCTTTCTATTATTTTAGTTAAATATAATTTAAGAATATGTCAGAAAAGCATAACAATAATATTTTAAATTCTATTAAAATTGTCATAATTGGGAATTTTTTAAAAAAATATAAATGTACTACAATCTAACAAGTTGATGTCAAATTAAATGATAATATTAGACTTATTCTTAGGTAATTATACCTATTATTAAATTATTTGTTCCCGTATATATTCCATATATTTAAGTTGCACAATAGATGCTATTATGGAAGGAATTATTAATTTACAACTACTTAATGGTATAAAATATTAATTCATTATTGTGTTAAATAAAAAAAAATAATTAAATAAACATACATATTATAACTATTCATGTATTTTTATAGTTATAAATATAGTTATGTACATGTATATAATATTATTTATGATGTATGATGATAATTTTAAAACATTATTAATGACACGAAAGTACAACAATATAAAAATAATTTTATGAGCATATTTCTCGTGTGATATTTAAGATTGGATGCATCTCAACACAATTTATAGTGAACAGTACACAAGTTTATATATTTCATAATAAGTGCAATATTAATTACGTAGTAAAATTTTGTTCCTATAATTAATATAGTAGTTGAGTACACAAATAATAATGTTCATGTAGGTTATAAGATGGACTAGTATTTCATTCATACATTCATAACAAGGAATCAATAAAGAAAACTATGAAGTTTATCTACTGTTATTTAATTTTAAATTTATTTTTCTATGAGTACAAAAAATACATATTCTTGGTGTCACGTTTATATCACTTTCGCTTGCGGAAGATGCCATTATGTCAATTTATTATATAAAATAATATATAACTACAAAATTTAGGTCATAGGGCATTACGTAATTTGTGTTATAAAAATAATAATAAAATATTTTCAATATATATATTAATAATAGTATAGCTTCTATAAACATGGTTGTGATTTCCGGAATCATAGTTAAATAAAACAACCAGAATAAAATGAATTAAACGAATATTCATAAATAATAATTTGATCTACATTTATTAATAAACAAATTTGAAAGTCTGAAAGCAGGCATTCCACTGCTTAAATGTAATTTAATACAAAAAGGAATAGTATTTCCGGAAAACAGATGTAGCAATAAATTAAGGATTTGTGAACAATATTTATGCATATAAGTAAAATGATTTATTTTTAAAAAAGAGTATTAGTAAACTATCTTTTTAAAGATTCAATGTAGCTTAATGATGTAATAGTGTAGTATAAACTGATTTCAACAAAAATTTCTAAAAATTTAATAACATCAAGTGATCTGAAACATATTCTAAATTAAAATTGTGTTTAAAGAGAATTTAAAACGCAATGGAGGTTTATATTATTCTTTTTAATATAGGTTATATATATTAAAAAGTTTAATTTACATCCCTCAAAAAATACAACATGTTTTTTATTTATTATATCGTTTTCAATGCTTATAATAGACATAATGCATAGATTTCGCGGTTTCATATTAGTATTATGAAACACATGTAGCATTTGTAATGTCTCAACACTTTTTATTATTATATAAATTTATTTATATTACAACTTATTTTGATGTAATAAAAACACTTCATTACATAACGTTGGTAAGATTATCATTTTACTTCAGTGTTACCTTTACTATTGATGACACCCCATGAAATTGACAATTGTTATACATATGTGAATTATATTTTATTACTCTTAATTTCTACAAGAATGTTTATATATACGGATTTAAAAAAGTGTATTTATTCTTAACTTTTATACCTACATGAAACTGCAACACGTATAGAAATTTATGCATGAAAATTAACTGTAAAGGATGCATTTAAAACTACACAAAACAGAAATATACGTAGTGTTATTTATTATGGAAAATTAAAAGAAATTTGTTCTTCTTTTCCATGAAACGTTTATTTATTTTTTTTCATTTATAATTTTTTCTTTTTTTTACTATTATTGTGCATAAGTTTCCACATGTTTTATATTTTTGCTATATTATTAAATCAATTAATTTAGTTCTAATATTAGATAATATTTTTTGATATATATTTTGTGTATATTCGTTGCATTATATAGCTTAAACTTTTTTTAATGAATTATAACTATATATAATTATATATTATACACATCCACATATTATTAACTATTTAATCTGTCTTAAGGATATTAATTTAATATTTTGACACTTTAGAGCAAAATATTATATATGTAAATGAATATAAATTAAGCATATATAACAATATTTATTATGAATTATGATATAAACAATATTATGAAGAAAAAAATAGAAAACTATAAAAATTCATCTGAAAAATGCAATAGAAGCACATATCAATCAGTATATATTAAGAGTACTATATTATTTGCGCATAATAGTGATAGTTACTTAGAAACTGTTAGAAAATTGAAAAAATGTAATACATGTTCCATACACATACCCTTATCTAACATATTTAATTTACTCATAAATTCTTCCTATAATATGACTTTTCGAAAATGTATTAAATTAATAGGAATATATAAGTTATTTATATTACAATTTACTGTTGCAATGGCAAATGGAGGAGAGAATAAGAATTCAAGCACAGCCTGCACCACAGATTCAACTAAAAATAATGGAGATAATGAAGCATATAAACTTTTGACAAAAGTTAATTGTAATATATGTTCATTATGCAATGTTATTTTATCAAATTACAAAATATATTGTGAACAATATTATCTAGGAATTGTAGTTCCACTTGTTACATTTATTGTCTTAATCTTATTTTTTCAGTATATATCTATTAAGGTAAATAACAGTTCGATTTAAAAGAAAAATAGGATATAAATAAAAAACTTTATAGATGTCATTTTTATGAATTCATAATTGTAAAATAAATATAACTTTATATATCTGATGTGTTTTCCATTTTTATATTAGTGTTGCAGATCTTCGAAGTCACGTAAAAACAAAAAAAAAGAAGCCCATTTACGTATGAATTCTTTTGACCCACGCTATGAGAGAACACGTGGACATATGTATCATGGACAGGTGTATGGTGAAAGCATGCAACAATCATATATGTTTCCGGGGGATATAATGCACCCAAATAAGCATCGACAACAATTTTTATATGAACAAGCAGAAGAACCAAGAAGGAATAAAAAAAAAAAAAGGAAACAATCCACAGATATGGGACCTAAAATTGAGGAAACGAATGATGAT
>NW_021629273.1:0-4029 GCF_002157705.1 Plasmodium gonderi | reverse complement strand
GTAGGATACAATCCAACATAACAGATATTAATAATAAAATATATCATTGTTATATCATCCATAAGTCACATTATTAGCTGTTGTGTATTTTTTTATTTTAATTTTTTTTTTTTTTTGGGGGGGGAGATGAGCATTTAATAATTTTTTTTTGTTCGTAAAAATACAGGGCAAAATAAGATATTTTGTATAAATGTTACTTTTTTTTTAGAATATTTATAGTGATTTTACTATGAAAGTTTCATTAAAATAATGTGTTTTACTCTAATGAATTCAACATTTTTTGCATTATATTTATATAAATAACCTATACATATAATGTCATGTTTTTTAAATTTGCTACTCTTATTTGAAAAAATAATAAAAACGTATATATTATTAATATTTATGTCTATGTTTTATTTAGCATAAGTAAAACATATTAAACGTTTTATTTTAATTTTCATTAACGTTTGTAAACTTAGTACTGAAAGTTCTAAATTAGTAATAAATATTTTGAATGTTAATGTGGTAGTACATTAAATGCCATAATTAATTTTTTTAACAAAAATATGAAAAAAAAAAATTATAAAAAAACATTAACTAAATTTAAATTAGAATACATGTTTAAACATTATTCTAATAAATTAAATAGAAAAGGCTTTCCTAAATTTTTTGTAATATGACGACGATTTTTAAATTATATTCATTTATACGACACATGCTAATATATATATATAACAGTATATAGTTACATATGAAAATATATGTTAAAATATTATAGCATTAAAAATATTTCCATTTATTTCTTTAACATATGTACATTTCTAATTTTGTTTATAATAATAAAATTTGTTTAATATTGTTTGTTTTAAATTGTTATACATTAGCAAACCTTGGACTTTTTTTCTGATTTCATTGTTTGTGCCATATTTTTTTATAAATCTATTTTTGATAATCTATGGTCTAATCCTTTTTTCATATTATGCATTGCAAATAATTATTTAATTATTGTGCCAAAAGTACCATCTAACATATATTTTTACTAGAAAATTATACTAATAGAATACTATGAAGGTTAAATCAATTTTGGACAATTAAAACAATGAATAATTTTACGTTATAGAATAATAACTATTAAAATAAAAATAGTGTAATACATAGAAAAAAAAAAACTACATTATCGTTTAATATTATTATATCGCAACAATAACATAACAGCGATAAAAAATAAAAATGAACAATTTTAATTATAGTAAGGAGATTTAATATTTCTTTCATTAATAAACATTTTGTTTTTGCCATTATTATTTTAAGAAAGAAAACAACAGATTTATCTTATTTATGATGTTATAGAGTTCTTATTTTATTAAATAAATATCATTGTATTTAAGCGTATAATATACATACTATAGCTGAAATATGATAATATTACAGCCTGTTATCCCTATATCTAATCTCCAGGAATACTTTGATAAAGCAAAGCGAAGGATAATTACATGCAAAATATTTGAGGTATCTTATGAACTTAATGAGTATAATAAAATAAAATTTCAAGACAAAGATTTTTATTCTTTTCTTTTTTATATAAAAATGTATAATATAAAATTTTTTTTGTTTGTTTGGTTGTCTAATAAATACAAAATTTTAAAAGTATTTTTTTTAATAGAAAAATTAGGATAAAAGTGTAAATGTTATTTTGTTAAAACAATTTTTGAAGACCTTATCTCTTTAATATCAATATTTTGATTCATATTTCCTTGTATAATAGTAACTGTCGAATATAAATTAACTGCATCCACAAAACCTTAATGCGATAAAATAAAAATCATTCCTTTAATTTTATTTTATTTTTGTTTTAATTCATAAATAAAAAATACGTTAGAATGGAGCGAAAACATAATTATACTCTGATAAAATTATGAATTACAAAAGTAATAAATTTAAAGTATAATTATATTTTTTTTTCAATCAGTTATATAAGTCTATTACTTTATATTTAATAATACCCACGTCTAGTAAAACATATATTGTTTACACTGAATGACAATTTGTATTCGTAACTATTAATAATTGTTTCGTATAAAATATAGCCTAACATATTTATAAAACGATTAATCATTTGCAAATAAGTTGTATTACAGAAAAATATACATATTTACACAACGTTCAACAAAACGTCATTCATTTATTATATATTAATATGAAGTGTATGTATTATACTTTTCCTTGCTTTCTAAATTATTGATGAGCATTCAATTAGTGAATATACTCATCTTTAATTCACTCATAAACAGTATTTATAAAAAGTCTTTTAACATTTTATAATTTACCTTTACTATATATTGGTATAATTATCAAATTAGGTTTATTTATACATATACAGCAGTATTAACCTAATAAAATTATTATACCATATTGTATATACAACATTATCTTCTTTACTTGTATTAGAGGAAATTCAATTATTTTTAAACGTATACTAGTTTTTATATGTTATTATTTCATGTAATATATGCTTATGACATTATCTAATAAAATAATTTTTATGATAAAGTTTTCCATATAAACCTACACACAAAATTAGCATTTTCGTGAATAGGTCAAATATTATTAGTTAAATTTGTTACACTATACACTTAATACTAAATATTATTAGTACAAAATTTTAAAGTGTACTAATGTGATACAATAAAAAAATATATCAAAAAAGTAAAACTAAACAACAAAAAAAATTAAAACAATTTTAATTATTAATAATACTTTAAGGAAAGCTCTGTATAACAGGATATATACTATAAATAATTAATTTTTATTAAGTTAGATTGGAATATTAAAAAGTATTGCATTGCACAACCTTCTAAAAAAAAATATATTTTAATAATTCTAAGATGTTTGCAACATTAATCAATGTTTTTTTTCTTAATTTTTTAATTTCATAAAAATTATGGTTACATCAGAACACATAATAATGAAATTCCTCATATATCTGTCGAAGTAGTTATGACAAAATATAACTAATCCATAATTCCAACACTTTTAATTAAATAATGAACTCCTATATTCCATCATATTTATGTTCCAAAATATGAAATATAAACCATTAGGCATATTAACCTGTTTTAATTTATATAAATGTTAATGCAATTTCTTTGTATTTATTTCCTTTCAACTTTAAACCTTTTACACATTTTTCATAAAATGTCTAATTTCTCAATATTCAGTGGCTTTAATTTTTTTATTCTTTTCATTTCAGTATTTTTCTTTTTATTAAAAGTAGTTGCTTGAATTATAATGACACTATATTTTCATATTATATGTCTAAATAATTTCACGTTTCATATTTAATTAGCGATAAGCGTTTGGTACAGGATTATAAGAAATTTTTAATCTCCTTACTTTAGAATCCATATATATATCTTCTGAATCATATATTGATAAATCTTCTTCACTATTACCGTAAAAGTTGTTTTCTATTTTTCTTTCTCGTTTACTACTGCATGATTTTGTTCCTCTTCGAGTAGATTATATAAAAATATAAAACATGCCATAATAAATTTATATTATAATTACACATTCAAAAGAAATTGATCTTATATAAATATAAACATAACATTTTTATATTGTAAAAATGAATTTTTAATTACTCTATAGTAATAGAAAATGAGAAGAATTGCTCCGAGCACTGAAGCTGTTAGGATGATATTACTAAACATGTTAAAGTCTGAATTTTCATACATTCCTTCTATAGCACTGGAAGTATCAGTAATGGCTAATGACACACCATCTTTTGTAATTTCTGATGTTCGACCCTCATTTATATCATACCCATCGGTTGCCCTTAGTTGTAAAATAAAAAAATGTCTCCTTTTCAGTGAAAGCTACATCCTCTCTTGCTTTTCCTCCATTACTGCTTATTAACTCAAGTTGGATTTTTAATTTATTTAATAAATCTCTAGGTTTGTACATATTTCCACACTTAAAATACGGATCACATGTTAATCCAAAAAAGTCTACTTCATCGCAACACCATTCAAAATTCTCCTTATATAT
>NW_021629272.1:0-3911 GCF_002157705.1 Plasmodium gonderi | reverse complement strand
TTTATTAAATAAATTAAAAAGCCAACATGAGTTAATAAGTAATAATGGAGGAAAAACAAGAGATGTAGCTGTCACTGAAAAGGAGACATTTTTTTATTTTACAATTTAGCGCAACCGATGGGTATATTATAAATGAAGGTCGAACTTCAGAAATTACATAAGATGGTGTGTCATTAGTCATTACTGATACTTCCAGTGCTATAGAAGGAATGTATGAAAATTCAGACTTTAACATGTTTAGTAATATCATCCTAACAGCTTCAGTGCTTGGAGCAATTCTGTTCATTCTCTATTACTACAGAGTAATTAAAAATTCGGTTTTACAATATGAAAATGTTATTTTTTTGTTTATATAACATCGATTTCTTTTGAATGTGTAATTATAATATATATTTATTATGGCATGTTTTACATTTTCATATTAGTTTACTCTAAGAGGATTAAAATTACATAGTAATAAAGAAGAAAAAAAAATTAAAAATAACTTGTATGATAATAGTGAAGAAGATTTATCAACTTATGATTCAGAAGATATGTACATGGATTCTAAAATAAGGAGATTAAAAGTTTCTTATAATCCTGTACCGAAAGCTTATCCCTAATTAAATATGAAATGTGAAACTATTTAGACAGATAATATGAAAACAAAGTGTCATTATAATTCAAGAAACTACTTCTAATAAAAAGAAAAATAGTGAAATGATAAGAATAAAAAAATTAAAGCCACTGAATATTGACAAATTAGGTATTTTATAAAAAATGTGTAAAACGTTTAAAGTTTAAAGGAATTAAATACAAAGAAATTGCATTAACATTTATATAATTTAAAAAAGGTTAATATGCCTAATGGCTTATATTTCTTATTTTGGAACATAAACATGGTGCCGTATAGGAGTTCATTATTTAATTAAAAATGTTGGAATTATGGATTATTTATATTTGGTTAAAACTGCTTCGACAGATATACGAGGAATTTCATTATTATGTGTTCTGATGTAACCATAATTTTTATGAAATTAAAAAATTAATAAAATGAACACTCATAAATGTTGCAAACACGTTAGAATTATTAAAATATATATTTTTTTAGTAAGGTTTTGCAATGCAATACTTTTTAATATTACAATCTAACTTAATAAAAATTAATTATTTATAGAATATATCTTGTTATACAGAGCTTTGCGCAACGTATTATTTATAATTAAAATTGTTTGAATTTTTTTTGTTGTTTATTTTTACTTTTTTGATATATTTTTTTATTGTATCACATTAGTATAATTTAAAATTTTGTATTAATAATATTTATTAGTATATGCTTAGTGCAACTAATTTAGCTAATAATATTTGACCTATTCATGAAAATGCTAATTTTTTGTGTAGATTTATATGGAAAACATTATCGTAAAAATTATTTTATTAGATAACCTTATAGACATATATGACATGAAATAATAACATATAAAAACTAGATACATTTAAAAATAATTGAATTTCGTCTAATACTAGTAAAGAAGATAATGTTGTATATACAATATGGAATAATAATTTTATTAGGTTAATACTGCTGTATATATATAAATGAACCTAATTTGATAATTATAGAAATATATAGTAAAGAGAAATTATAAAATGTTACAAGACATTTTATAAATATTGTTTATGTGTGAATTAAAAAAACTAAAGATGAGTATATTCACTAATTGAATGCTCATCAATAATTTAAAAAGCAAGGAAAAGTATGTTATATACACCTCATATTAATAAATAATAAATGAGTGCCACTTTGTTGAACGTTGGATAAATATGTACATTTTTCTGTAATACATCTTATTTGCAAATGATTAATCGTTTTATAAATGCGTTAGATCATATTTTCTACGAAACAATTATCAATAGTTATGAATATAAATCACCATTCAATGGAATAAAGACATGTTTTACTAGACGTGGATATTATTAAATATAAAGTAATAGACTTATATAACTGATTGAAAAAAAATATAATTATACGTACTTTAAATTTATTACTTTTGTAATTCGTAAATTTTATTACAGTATTATTATCTTTTCGCCCCATTCTAACATATTTTTTATTTATGAATTAAAACAAAAATAAAATAAAAGTAAAGGAATGATTTTTATTTTATCGCATTAAGGTTTTGTGGATGCAGTTAATTTATATTCGATAGTTACTATTACACAAGAAAATATGAATCAAAATATAGATATTAAAGAAATAATGTCCTCAAAAATTGTTTTAACAAAATAACATTTACTCTTTTATCCTAATTTTTCTATTAAAAAAAATACTTTTAAAATTTTGTATTTATTAGACAACCAAATAAACAAAAAAAATTTTATATTATACATTTTTATATAAAAAAGAAAAGAATAAAAATCTTTGTCTGGTAAATGTTATTTTATTATACTCATTAAGTGCATAAGATACCTTAAAAATTTTGCATATAATTATCCTTCTCTTTGCTTTATCAATGTATTCCTGGAGATTAAATATAGGGATAACGGGCTGTAACATTATCATATTTCAGCTATATTAGGTATATTATAGGCTTAAATACAATGATATTTATTTAATAAAATAAAAATTCTATAACATTAAAAATAGAATACATCTGCTGTTTTCTTTTTTAAAATAATAATGGAAAAAACACAATGTTTTTTTAATGAAAGAAACATTATATTTCCTTTTTATAATTAAAATTATTTATTTTTATTTTTTAACACTGTCGTGTCATTGTTACGATATAATAATATTAAAAGATAATGTAGCTTTATTTTTCCTATGTATTACACTATTTTATATTTTAATAGTTATTATTCTATAACATAAAATTATTCATTGTTTTAATTGTCCAAAATTGATTTAACCTTCATAGCATTCGATTAGTATAATTTTCTAGTAAAAATATGTGTTAGATGGTACTTTTGGCACAATAATTAAATAATTATTGGCAATGCTTAATCTGGAAAAAGGATTAGCCAGAGATTATCTAAAATAGATATATCAAATTATAGCACAAACATTGAAATCAGAAACAAAGGCCAAGATTTGCTAATGTATAACAATTTAAAACAAACAATATTAAACAAATTTTATTATTATAAACGAAATTAGAAATGTAAATATGTTAAAGTAATAAACGGAAATATTTGTAATGTTATTATATGTTAACATATATTTTCATATGGACCTATATACTGTTATATATATATATATATATTAGCATGTGTAGTATAAATGAATACAATTTAAAAATCGTCGTCATATTACACAAAATTTAGGAATTCTTTTTCTATTTAATTTATTAGAATCAGGTTTAAACATGTATTACAATTTAAATATAGTTAATGTTTTGTTATAATTTTTTTTTTCATATTTTTGTTAAAAAAATTAATTATGACAATTAATGTACTACTAAGTTAACATTCAAAATATTTATTACTAATTTAGAACTTTAAGTACTAAGTTTAAATACGTTAATTCAAATTAAAATAAAACGTTTAATATATTTTACTTATGCTAAATAAAGCATAGACATAAATATTAATAATATATATGTGTTTTATTATTTTTTCAAATATGAGTAACAAATTAAAAAAACATGACATTATATGTATAGGTTATATATATAAATATAATGCAAAAACTGTTGAATTTATTAGCGTAAAAACACATTATTTTAATGAAAATTTCATTGTAAAATCACTATAAATGCTCTAAAAAAAAAAAATAACATTTATACAAAATATCTTATTTTGCACTGTATTTTTACGATCAAAAAAATTATTATATTTTCACCCCCACAAAAAAAAAAAATTAAAATAAAAAAATGCATAATATCTAATAATGTGACTTATGGATAATATAGGAATGATATATTTTAATATTA
>NW_021629271.1:0-4001 GCF_002157705.1 Plasmodium gonderi | reverse complement strand
CTTATTTTAAGTGTGGAAATATGTACAAACCTGGAGATTTATTAAATAAATTAAAAAGTCAACTTGAGTTAATAAGTAATAATGGAGGAAAAACAAGAGAAGATGTAGCTGTCACTGAAAAGGAGACATTTTTTTATTTTACAATTTAGCGCAACCGATGGGTATATTATAAATGAAGGTCGAACTTCAGAAATTACATAAGATGGTGTGTCATTAGTCATTACTGATACTTCCAGTGCTATAGAAGGAATGTATGAAAATTCAGACTTTAACATGTTTAGTAATATCATCCTAACAGCTTCAGTGCTCGGAGCAATTCTGTTCATTTTCTATTACTATAGAGTAATTAAAAATTCATTTTTACAATATAAAAATGTTATGTTTATATTTATATAAGATCGATTTCTTTTGAATGTGTAATTATAATATAAATTTATTGTGACATGTTTTATATTTTTATATAGCCTACTCGAAGAGGATAAAAATCATACACTAGTAAACGAGAAAGTAAAATATAAAACAACTTTTACGGTAATAGTGAAGAAGATTTATCAACTTATGATTCAGAAGATATATATATGGATTCTAAATTAAGGTGATTAAAAATTTCTTATAATCCTGTACCAAACGCTTATCGCTAATTAAATATGAAACGTGAAATTATTTAGACATATAATATGAAAATATAGTGTCATTATAATTCAAGCAACTACTTTTAATAAAAAGAAAAATACTGAAATGAAAAGAATAAAAAAATTAAAGCCACTGAATATTGAGAAATTAGACCTTTTATGAAAAATGTGTAAAAGGTTTAAAGTTGAAAGGAATTAAATACAAAGAAATTGCATTAACATTTGTATAATTTAAAATAGGTTAATATGCCTAATTGTTTATATTTCATATTTTGGAACATAAATGTGATACAATATAGGAGTTCATTATTTAATTAAAAGTGTTGGAATTATGGATTAGTTATATTTTGTTATAACTGCTTCGACAGATATATGAGGAATTTCATTATTATGTGTTCCGATGTAACCATAATTTTTATGAAATTAAAAAATTAAGAAAAAAAACATTGATAAATGTTGCAAACATCTTAGCATTATTAAAATATATTTTTTTTTAGAAGGTTGTGCAATGCAATACTTTTTAATATTACAATCTAACTTAATAAAAATTAATTATTTATAGCATATATCTTGTTATGAAGAGCTTTCCGCAACGTATTATTAATAATTAAAATTGTTTGAATTTTTTTTGTTGTTTAGTTTTACTTTTTTGATATGTATTTTTACTGTATCACATTAGTATACTTTAAAAATTTGTACTAATAATATTTAGTATTAAGTGCATAGTGTAACTAATTTAACTAATAATATTTGAACTATTCACGAAAATGCTAATTTTGTGTGTAGATTTATATGGAAAATTTTATCATAAAAATTATTTTATTAGATAATGTTATAACCATATATTACATGAAATAATAACATATGAAAACTAGTATACATTTAAAAATAATTGAATTTCGTCTAATACAAGTAAAGAAGATAATGTTGCATATACAATATGATATAATAATTTTATTAGGTTAATACTGCTGTATATGTATAAATGAACCTAATTGATAATTATATCAATACATAGTAAAGAAAAATTATTAAATGTTACAAGAATTTTTATAAATATTGTTTATGAGTGAATTAAATAAATTAAAGACGAGTATATTCACTAATTGAATGCTCATCAATAAAATAAAAAGCAAGGAAAGGTATGATACATACACTTCATATTAATATATAATAAATCAATGTCGTTTTGTTGAACGTTGTGTAAATATGTATATTTTTCTGTAATACAATTTATTTGCAAATGATTAATCGTTTTATAAATATGTTAGGCTATATTTTATACGAAACAATTATTAATTGTTACGAATACAAATTGTCATTCAATGGAAACAAGATATGTTTTACTAGACGTGGGTATTATTGAATATAAAGTAATAGACTTATATAACTGATTGAAAAAAAATATAATTATACGTACTTTAAATTTATTACTTTTGTAATTCATAAATTTTATCACAGTATTATTTTCTTTTCGTCCCATTCTAAAATATTTTTTATTTATGAATTAAAACAAGAATAAAATAATAGTAGAAGAATTATTTTTATTTTATCGCATTAAGGTTTTGTGGAAGCAGTTAATTTATATTCGATAGATATTATTATACAAGGTGATGTAAATCAAAATATTGATATTAAAAAAGATAAGGTTGTTAAAAATTGTTTTAACAAAACAACATTTACTCTTTTATCCTAATTTTTCTATTAAAAAATATTTTTAAAATTTCGTATTTATTAGACAAATTAAAAAAAACAAAAAAATTTATATTATACATTTTTATATAAAAGAGAAAAGAATAAATAATCTTTTCCTGGTAAATGTTATTTCATTATATTCATTAAGAGCATAGGATAACTCAATTTTTTACATGTAATTATCCTTCGTTTGCTTTATCAATGAATTCCTTGAGATTAGATATAGGGATAACAGAATTTAATATGATCATATTTCATTTATATTATGTATATTACACGCTTAAATATAATGATATTTATTTAATAAAACAAAAACTCTATAACATTAAAAATATAATACATATGCTGTTTTCTTTCTTAAAATAATAATGGCAAAAACAAAATGTTTATTAATGAAAGAAATATTAAGTCTCCTTACTATAATTAAAATTGTTCATTTTTATTTTTTATCGCTGTTATGTTATTGTTGCGATATAATAATATTAAACGATAATGTAGCTTTTTTTTTTCTATGTATTACACTATTTATATTTTAATAGTTATTATTCTATAGCATAAATTTATTCATTGTTTTAATTGTCCAAAATTGATTTAACATTTATAGCATTCGATTAGTATAATTTTCTAGTAAAAATATATGTTAGATGGTACTTTTGGCACAATAATTAAATCATTATTGGCAATGCATAATCTGAAAAAAGGATTAGACCAGAGATTATCAAAAATAGATTTATCAAATTATGGGACAAACAATGAAATCAGAAACAAAGGCCAAGGTTTGCTGATGTATAACAATTTAAAACAAACAATATAAAACAAATTTTATTAATATAAACAAAATTAGAAATGTACATATGTTAAAATAATAAATGGAAATATCTGTAATGCTATTATATTTTAACATGTATTTTCATATGGAACTATATACTGTTATATATATATCAGAATGTGTAGTATATATGAATACAATTTAAAAATCGTCGTCATATTACACAAAAATTAGGAACACCTTTTCTATTTAATCTATTAGAATAACGTTTAAAAATGTATTCTATTTTAAATATAGTTAATGTTTTGTTATAATTTTTTTTTATATTTTTGTTAAAAAAATTAATTATGGCATTTAATATGCTACCACGTTAACAATCAAAATATTTATTACTAATTTAGAACTTTCAGTCCTAAGTTTACAAACGTTAATGCAAATTAAAATAAAATGTTTAATATATTTTACTTATGCTAAATAAAGCATAGACATAAATATTAATAATATATACGTGTTTTATTATTTTTTCAAATATGAATAGAAAATTAAAAAAACATTACTTTGTATGTATAGGTTATATATATAAATATAATGCAAAAAATATTGAATTTATTAGCGTAAAAACACATTATTTTAATGAAACTTTCATTGTAAAAGCACTATAAATGTACTAAAAAAAAAAAAAAAAAATTTATACAAAATATCTTATTTTGCACTGTATTTTTACGAACAAAAAAAATTACTAAATTCTCACTCCCCACAAAAAAAAAATTAAAATAAAAAATACACAATAGCTAATAATGTGACTTATTGATAATATAACAATGATATATTTTATTATTAATTTCTGTTATATTGAATTGTATCCTACATGATGTGCATCATCTTTTCGATTTTTACGTTCAGTT
>NW_021629270.1:0-1384 GCF_002157705.1 Plasmodium gonderi | reverse complement strand
ATGCGTTAAGCTATATTTTGTACGAAACAATTATTAATAGTTATGAATACAAATCTCCATTCAATGGAAAAAAGACCTGTTTTACTAGACGTGGGTATTATTAAAAATAAAGTAATAGACTTATATAACTGATTGAAAAAAAATATAATTATACGTACTTTAAATTTATTACTTTTGTAATTCATAAATTTTATCACAGTATTATTATCTTTTCGCCCCATTCTAACATATTTTTTATTTATGAATTAAAACAAAAATAAAATAAAAGTAAAGGAATGATTTTTATTTTATCGCATTAAGGTTTTGTGGATGCAGTTAATTTATATTAGATAATTACTATTACACAAGAAAATATGAATCAAAATATAGATATTAAAAAGATAAGGTCGTTAAAAATTGTTTTAACAAAATAACATTTACTCTTTTATCCTAATTTTTCTATTAAAAAAAATACTTTTAAAATTTTGTATTTATTAGACAACCAAATAAACAAAAAAAATTTTATAATATACATTTTTATATAAAAAAGAAAAGAATAAAAATCTTTGTCTGGTAAATGTTATTTTATTATACTCATTAAGTGCATAAGATACCTTAAAAATTTTGCATATAATTATCCTTCTCTTTGCTTTATCAATGTATTCCTGGAGATTAAATATAGGGATAACGGGCTGTAACATTATCATATTTCAGCTATATTAGGTATATTATAGGCTTAAATACAATGATATTTATTTAATAAAATAAAAATTCTATAACATTAAAAATAGAATACATCTGCTGTTTTCTTTTTTAAAATAATAATGGAAAAAACACAATGTTTTTTTAATGAAAGAAACATTATATTTTTTTTTTATAATTAAAATTATTTATTTTTATTTTTTAACACTGTCGTGTCATTGTTACGATATAATAATATTAAAAGATAATGTAGCTTTATTTTTCCTATGTATTACACTATTTTATATTTTAATAGTTATTATTCTATAACATAAAATTATTCATTGTTTTAATTGTCCAAAATTGATTTAACCTTCATAGCATTCGATTAGTATAATTTTCTAGTAAAAATATGTGTTAGATGGTACTTTTGGCACAATAATTAAATAATTATTGGCAATGCTTAATCTGGAAAAAGGATTATCCAGAGATTATCTAAAATAGATATATCAAATTATAGCACAAACATTGAAATCAGAAACAAAGGCTAAGGTTTGCTAATGTATAACAATTTAAAACAAACAATATTAAACAAATTTTATTATTATAAACGAAATTAGAAATGTACATATGTTAAAGTAATAAACGGAAATATTTGTAATGTTATTATATGTTAACATATATTTTCATATGGACCTATATACTGTTATATATATATATATAT
>NW_021629269.1:14814-14987 GCF_002157705.1 Plasmodium gonderi | reverse complement strand
ATATTAAAAAATATTTTTTAAGTGTTGATTATTAGATTGTTTCTTAAAAAATATTCCCTAAAGATTTGCAATATTCATTTTCTATACATAATCATTCGACTTACCTCAGCTATAATGAAAGTTTAATATATTTTAATTATGGACCATATTAGAATTAACTAAATGCTGCAGAA
>NW_021629269.1:354-14323 GCF_002157705.1 Plasmodium gonderi | reverse complement strand
TAAAGGAATATTTATAATAACATAAATGAAGAAAAATATATATTAAAACTATCTGAAATATTTGGAACTTATTCAAGTGATAGAAGATATAATGTATTACATAATCGTAAATAATTTAACCGTAAATCATGTAAATTTAATCTATCGTTTTTCTCAAGCATATATGAAAATCTATAGGGCATTTATATAACAATATTTTTTAAAGAGTATATAATGAAATGACATAATTCGTATTATAAATAAAACAAAAATTTATTAATTTGTAATCTATATATCATAATATTACAAAACAAATGGTTTAATGTGTTAATAAAATAATTCAATGATGGTATATATATTGAATAAAATTTTTTATGAATAAATTTTCAGTATGTTTTAGTTTCTTATACATTTTTTTGCAAGAAAAAAATATTTTTAATGAATAGAACTATACATTATAAATGTAATATATGCGGTAGCTTAGTAACTTAAATACGAATAAAAAATTACACACTTAACTGAATGTAATTAATAAATATTATTTCTATTTATATCATGCTATTCTAATATAGTATTTAAATGTCTATTTACATCTATTAAGAACATATATTAAATATTATTTTTGAAATTCATGTATTACATAGTAAATATAATATGTTTTTATGTTAAGGATATTATGATTCTACAACTATATATTTATAATATTTGATACTTTTATTATATATAGTTATTATTAATACTTTAAATAAATCAAATTTTAGTATATCATTTAATGGTTTCACATGTTTTTATTTAATTATATTTATATTATTTACTAAAATAGTTCTCTCACTTACCTACTAATTAAAGCTAACAGTTTTTCACAATTTACATAGTTATGTAGTAATTTGAATTATATCTGTGTATATTTTTAAAATAAATAATAAATGATATGTATATATTTTCTTCAAAATATAATTACAAAAAAAGTAGTTACATTAAATATATCAATATATAATTACTCTTAATTATATATGCACCAGTGAACTATTTATTTTCTTGTAGTTTTACATTACTTTTATTATTACAAAGTGATCAACATATATATATTGAATTATTAACTATGTGTAAAACAAATGATATACATTTTAATATATATATATATAAAACATAATAATATTTTTATAAATAATATAAATATATGATTTACAATATCAATAGATTAATAGTATAGTTATAAATTTAATTTTTACAGAAGAATATCATTTATTTTATGTAAAATATATAGAATTATAATATAAGTAATGTGTATGTGCAACCATTACAAAATAACTGTCAAATCAACGCAAAATTCTATATCATTAAACATATAATTTCTCAATTTGACCTTAAAATAAATTTGAATTCAGTTATATATTTTATTCATTTATTTTGAGGAGTTATTATGAACCTTATATGTCAATAATAATAAGTATAAAATAATTTTTTTCTCCTTGTTTTTTGTTAAAATATGAATAAAAATATATATAACACATTACCCAAAAAAGTTTATTATTATTTATGATATAACATAAATTATTTTTTTATTTATTGAAATTATTTAATAGAGAAATAAAATTTGACAAGTTCTATTTCTCAGTATGTGGAAAAAAAATAATTTATATGTATTAATATAACTACCTGGAAAATCATATTCGAACATGCATGGTAATTATTTCTTTATTAATCTATACTAGTTCTATGGCATATAATGCTATAGAATTTATAATCTATGTATCTCTAATTTAGTATTCTAGAAAATAAGAATTATATAAATGAATAAGAATCAATATTTATTATAATTTATATGTATATGTGTTTATATTCTCATAATTTAGAAAACATAATTCCAAAAGTTTGTTATTAATGAAGATAGTATGAATTTTTTATAATTACCTAATTCATTTATCAATATGTAATTCTTTAGGAGTTAAATACATACATCTGTACCATTATTAAATAGAATCATAATATTATATATAAAAGACATGAAATAATATAAAATATGCTATTAGATAAATGAACAGAAAAGCATATATTACAACATATTTTATTTTTTGTTCGATAACATTAGGTAATAACACGTAAAGAAAACTATTCATCAATAAAATAGTTATTAGTTTAGTAACAAAAAATAAAATAAAACTAAAAAAATACATTCAATTAAACATAAAATATAATTTATTGTGTATAAAAAGCATGTAAAATGTTATTAATTTCTTGTGAAAATACAATATAGGTAACGAATAATATAAATATACTCTTCAATATAGTACAATTACAATACATACAATAAAAGCAAAAAATACTGTAAAAAAATTATCTTTTTAGTAACTTAACATTCTAATATATTTTTTATAACCTTATTTGCTTTTTAAAGGTACAATATTGAATCATATATATATAAGAATTATATAATAAATATGCAATGTAAATAAGTGTTTGCGATCACATGAAATAGAACATATATGTATATTTAAAGAATGAAAATATTTGAAACATAAGAAATATTTATATTATAGATGATAATTAAATAGATGATTAATTTTTTTTAATAGGATATGATCAATAGAATAATAAAATTTTATTTAATTCTAACATAATAGCATATACTTTAATTTCATTATAAATATTTAATTCATATTAAATGTAGAGTTTAAATTATAAAATATATATGTGTTAGAGTAAAACATTAGTAATATATAAATGGAATTATAAAAAAATAAAAAAGCAAATTATAACATTTTATTTTTTATATATGTATCTAATATAATAGCAATAATGAACACAAATATATATTATAAGTAATATTTTTAATTATATAAAAATTAATAACATTTTTCTTCTTAATGACAACTATTTCATCTATTCGTCTTATATAATTAGCAATATTAAATATATTCCTTTTATTATATAAAATTTTTTATAGTATAATGTAGATAAAACAATTTTAATATTGATTATTTACATTAAAAAGAAAATTTCTTATAACAAATGAAAAATTCTAATATAGTTCAACATACATTAATAATATAAAAAATAGATATATGCTATATCTCTATCTAAATTTTTATAATTTATATGAATTAATGAATAATTTTGGGGTATAATAATTATTCTGATATTTTTATATAACAATTATTACAAATAATTTGTTTGCTTCATTCATATTTATATAAAACATGGTGACAACGACTAAAACTGTGAATAAAGATGTATGATTATACATATTATTAGTATTATAATTTATAAAATACAATCTTAAAATATCCTTATTTATGAAAAAAAATTAAGATATACATTCTCAATAATATTTACAAAGAATAAATATATTATATTTTTTTTTTTTTAGTTTAATTTTGACGGGATATTTCCGACATGTATGAATGAGTATAGTACTGCTATAGAAGGTGCTTTTAGAGAAAGAGAAAAGTACAATAATGTATGCACAAAAATAGGTAAGAAATTAGGCAATAGTGATGGTTATTTTAACTTCATTTGTGTAGATCTTAGTTTCTTTTTAGAACATATAAAAAAAAAAAGGATTGATGAAAAAGAAAAATACTGCAAATATTTCTTCTATAAACTAAAAGATGATCTAAAAGAGGAAAGCTATAATTGCATTAATGAGAATAATTGTTATAAAGAAATAATAAATACAGAAGTTGAAGATAATAATAACTTATTCAATATATGTAAAGATAATGATAATGGTTTTGATGAAAACATATTTGAAATATTTGATTATTTGAATAAATTATATACTGAATTAAAATTGTTTAGTATTAGTATTAATAGATGTCACTTTGATGATAAGTATTTTAATGAATATATGAGATTATTGAAAGATTTTCATAATAACGACAGTTTGAGCAGAGTATTGACAGAAGCTGATGAACAATACAAAATCTACCTCAAGAAATTACTTGAGTGTTCTGATGCCGGAAAACTTATACATTACTTTTCAAGGATCTTTGGGTCCTTTTTTGTTTTAACCTTTTTCATAACCATAATTATATTAGTTTTATGTAAGGTTAATAATAAATGAGACTTAGAGAAAAAATATTTTATTACAGCTTATAATATGCATTGTTAAACTATATAAATATGAATTAAATTTAATGATAATAAAAATGGATCATTGTTTCTTTGTTTCTTTCTTTCTTTCTTTTTTAGTACACATCTTATAGCCTATATACACAACAAATTTTTAGTATGCTAAGAAATCTGTGGAATAACAGAAGAAAAGAACAACATAAATTATATAATTTATTTTATATCGAGTACAAAAATTTAATTGAAAATAATTACTAGATAATATATAACACTGTAAAGTATTAATAAAACAAAGAAAGCATAAATATTTGCATCACATATATTTTTAAATTGTATTATAAATTTCTAAAAAACAAATTTTTGTATAATGTACATAATTATGGCGTTATAAATATAATAAAATTATAATATTATTATTAATAAACTTCTAGAAACCATGTATTTTGATATGATAAATTAAACATCAATTTTTAAATATTGCAAGTAAATGAACTGTAATTTTAGCAAGCACAAAATATAACAGAATTTACTAATATTAAAATTTTTTGGATATTAATTATATATTGAATCTTAGCTCTACGCTTTAGTATATAAAGTAACAATAGATTAATTTTGTTTACAAGAAGTCATTTTTAATATATAATTATTTCTTGATATACTTAATAAAAATAAGATATCAATATCTATATTTATATTAATAAAAGTACGCATATATAGTAACACAATAATAAATGTAATATAATGCATTCATTAAATAAATCATATATTAAAAAGCCACAAAATTTATTTAAAATATTTTAGAAAACAAATTACACTTTAAAATTAGCATAAATTATAATGTTCCAGTAATAATGCTAATTAAAATTCATCATATATAACAAAAATTATGATAATTTTATATATTTTCTTTAATAAATTAGATAACTCAGAGTTTCATCTTTAAAAAATAAAACTATGTGGTAAGAAAATCATTAGTTACCACGATATATTCGTATTAATGAAGTAAATATATATTTGAAAACATTAGACCAATTATTAGTAATGTACCTATATATATATTTATTATTCTGTATTTATTAACAACGTTAACTCTATAATTTTTTATTTTCAGTCAAATATAGCATTTTTATTAACTAAATTTTACTCTATGATGATTATTCAGAAAATATATTATAAAAAACTAATTAAAATATAATTTAATTTTATATTATCACATAAAAATAAAAAAAAAATACATTTTTATAAGGACTAACATATATGTAATACATTAAGTACAAATTTAGTGATTATTATCTGTTAGATTATGAAGTGGTAGAAAAATATTGAAGAGTAAATTTAGGGTTAAAAATTCTACATTAACAGTTGAATTTATAAAAAAAAATATATCGTAATAGATAAAACAATTAGTCTGAAGAAGTATTTTTTTTTATATAAAATATTATTCTTATTATATCTATTTTTCAAACATATATGCGTTTATTTTTAGTTATATAAATTTTTTTTATATTTAATTAAATGTAATAAACATTTTTTTTTTATTTTGTGCATGTTTTCGGGGAATTAGTCCTATAAAAAAAATAATTAAAGAATTCAGTATAAATTAATTATTTATGGATATCTTTTTTTAAAAAAAATGTAATAGCTAGAGTATATTCAATAAAATAGACGTAGTCTGTTGCTTTTTTTTATGCATCTATTGATTAAGATATATATATCTTATTTACTATATATTTACAAGATAAATTTACATCTGAATAATAAAAATTAGGTTATTCTATTATATATGTTTTTTTAGTATATTTTTGTATGTTTATGTCCTGTAAATATATACATTTAGAAAAAATTCTTATATTAAATAAATTATATCCCTATATGAATATATTTAACTATAATAGTTAGGATATATCATGTTCAAGAATTAAACATACTTTTTTAATTTCTTATTCAATGAACAATAAAATAGTGCCTTATATATATTATTATTTTCACAATATATTATTTAGGAAAAATATAAGTTTATAAAATATTTTTATTTAATTCTATATTATCTTTTCAAGTATTTATTTTTTCTCATAATTTTATAAGAGGTATATATTGTAAAAATAATTCTACAATTAGTGCACAGTTAACATACTTATTAAAAAAATATTATATATTTTGAATTTTACAGTATTAGTTGTTAATTTAAAGTAGGATTTCATATATTAATTATTCTAAATAGTGTATGAAAACCATATGCTTAATATGTATTAGTTTACAAACAAGAATTTCCATCCATACATGTTTATATACTTTTGTAAAATAACATGACAAAGAATTACACGAAAATATTTATAAAAATTCTTATTATTTTTAAACATTAATATATATTATCTTTTACAGCATTCAAAAAATAAATATAAGTCTCTATCATCAATTGAATAAAAACCTTTCATTTTATGAATTACTTTAAGAGTATAAAAATTTAATTATAAAAACTACTTTATGCTTTTTAGAAATTGCTATTATCTTCTTATAATATAAAATAATCAACAAAATACATAGTATAATATGAATATATATTTATTTCACCATTTTCACACAATCTCTATGAAGGACCTTGATATGTTAGTTTTAAGATGTACTTAATTTGAACATAAAGATACATATTTATATGTTACTATTTCCTCTTTTTCAATCTATATACATCTAAAACAATATACATAAATATTATTAAATTAATCATGCGCTTAATTAAATGAAGGAAAACACAATATATATATTCAACTAAATATTACTTGCATTAAACAAAGAATATAAATGCTGAAAAAGAAGAATAAATTTTAATTTACTATAACAGCTATAGATGTGCATATTTACTATCTACATTAATACATATAACTTATGTAGGAATGTAGGATAAAGAAAATAATAAGACAAATTTGTAATATTATTTAACTAAAATTTTATTTATAATAATTTATTTGGTATTATGATTACATAAATGAAAATAAAACTTTATGATTATTTTATTATTCCCCAGTTATAAAATTCCTCCTATATATCTATTATGGAAGCATAATAATCATTAAACAAATTATAATAATTAATATATATAATAAAATAGTAATACATATGAAAATGAATTTTAACTGAGATTTAGTGACAGCAAATCTATACAGTTTTTTACAATTTTCATAACTACTACATTATCTTCCATAAATGTTTACTATGAAATACTTTTCTACAACACAAAAAATTTATGAATTTCTTGATCAAACTACAGAAGAATTAATAAATAAAATAATAACAATTTCGTCCTTGTCAAATTTTTTTTAAAACATAAGTTAGTGTTATTCTAAAAGATTGTTCCAAGTTCATATATAAAATTGGATTTTGTAAAAAGCTAATTTTTTACAATAACAATATAATTTTGTAATAATATGAGCTATAAACCCTAATTTTATCTGTATTACCTTTAGATGATATACTATATTTTGTTTATGCATTATATCCATTATTATATTACTCGTTATGTTTTTGATACAGCTTTGTATAATATTAAAATAGATTAATTCACGGCAATTTTTTATATATTATGCTTACTAAATTATAAATCGCATACTATCCATGTAAATGGTACTTTTAAAATATCACCAGTGCTTTATATTTACGTCATTTTATCATAAATTTTTAGATATTTTATTAATAATATATTATTCTATAATTATTAAAATATATAATATATACATTACAAAATTTCTGGAGTCAAGATAAAAATTCCTATACTTTTATCTAATTAATTCTTTAAGAACTATATACATAAATACTTTTTCCTCGTATGGTTAACATATTATCCCGATAACACTAGAAGTTATAATTTTTTCTACTTCAAATAATGTTATATACAAAAAAACATGTAACAGTTATAATAAAGCTGAATTTAAATTTTTTACAAACAATTATAATACACTTATCTTTATATAAATTGTAAATATGTATACTAATATCAGTGAATATTTATTGAAAAAAAATATTTATTTATACAATTCTCTTTTTTAATTTTTAGAATAATTACTCTAAAAAATTATCTTTAAAACATTTATTTTAATATTTTTTTTATGAAGTTTCGTCAACAATATAACATTGAAAGCATTGAAAACTTCTAAGAACCTATTTATAAGAAACTAACTATGGTTAAGCATTCATCAAAAGTTATAAAGTATTTATTAGCCAATATATAAATAATTAGAATATGAAACCTGTAATTGTATGAATTTAAACTGTATCATATATATTTGTGTTCATTTTTTTTTCGAAAACAATAATTATATGCGTTTCTTCAGGAATGTTTATATCCACATTGAAATATTTTCTTAGTGAATGATGCAATTTACATAATAAATTATATAATCTTATTGCATATTATGTACTAAACTCTAAATGAAGTTAACAAAAAAAAAATTATAAATAATATGAAGTTTCAAGAAAAAGTATTAAGGTAATCGAATCTAATGAAACAAATGCTTTAGAATTATCATATTTAGTTGAACACAGCATTCCACCTATTAGCGATGCTAAGGATATGAGGGAAAAAAATAAACGACGAAATATCACGATTTAAAATATAATATCTTATAAAGCATACAGTGTATTTCTTATTTAAATAAAATAAATTTATCTATAATCAAATTGATAATAGTTAAATGTATTTTAGAAATAATATATAAGATCAAAGGTATATTACCCAATAAGAAACACGTTTAAATGAAAATCCTTCGTCTCATACAACTTCTAGTGTGAAAACAAATTGATCTATTTCATATTTCACTATTATAATAATTATGAATTATGTTTGTCCCATAACTTTTTATTGAATTTTCAATATCTAAAGCACTTCATCATTGCATTTAGTATGTAAGGATTATCGATAAAAAGTTTAGAATTTATATTCCTATTATTAACATATTACATTAATAATAATTATAAACATTTTATTTTTATTCATTGTAAATTATTTTTTTCCTATTTAATCCTTTTTATGCAAAAAAATTAAAAGTAATAATGGGATTTATTTCAAATTCATGAATAAAATTCATTAAAAATTAACATCATATTATTTAGAGAAAGCAAATTAAAATTATTTTATCAGGAAAGTATATATATATTTTCAGTTAACATTTTATTTTTAGATCATAAATACACAAAGAGTATACCTATTAGGATAAAATCTATTGTAACACACATATATATAATTATCTGTGTAAGGTTGTTTCATACAGATAAAGAGAAGAAAGGCATAATGTTTAAAAAATATATAAAATATATCTAAATATTACACATTTCACGATTTTATGATCAATAAGTAACATGACTACAATTATAGTATTATATAGTTTGTCTCATGAATAATCAAATATTAGAAATTTATATAAAATGAATTATGTTATTCAGCAAAGTGATATAATTAAAAATATATATATTTTTTTTATAAATGCATTTTTACTACGGGTTATGCCAATGAAATTTTGTAATTACTATAAGAAAGGAAATTTATCATAATAAAAACAAAATACCTATACACATGTAAAAGAAACACATAATTTTATATATATAACGATAAAACAATAGACTAATTAATAAAGTTTCTATAAAGAAATATAATATTATTTATTTCCTCATTTTTAGGAGTGTGTTTATTATCTATATATACACATATTTATTGATGTATCATGATATGATTACTCGTTATTTATTTTTGTTATAGTAAAATTGTGTGATCAATATATATTTAGTTTCTTTTTATTATATAAATATAACCTTTATATTTATATTTGAAACCATGAATAATACGTTAAATATTTCAGGAATATTCATTTCCTATTATATATATGTGTATTATAAATATATATATATATTTGTAATGAAAAGTATAAATCTATTTCATTAAATTTTTTACAGAATACAATAAAATGTAGGGATTAATGAATAATTTTTTTCTCAGGAATCTATTTCTTAATATATAATTAATATATAAATATGTGAAGTTTCAATGCATATTATAATATTATATTTTAAAATATAATAAAATAAAAAAAGTAAAAAATAAGGTAAGAAAAAAGATATATATTAAGTAAATTTAATATATTTTTTCCAAAATATATTTACAAAATGTAAAAATTATTATCATAATATAATTCTTTTTAATTATGGGATTATTAACAATATAAAGAAATAGTATATATATAATTTTTTTTGTTAAGATAATGTTAACAACACATACTATTGCAATTTTATATCATTAAGTATGTAATTACAAATTATATATACACTAAGTGTCTAAAAATATATGTATTTATACAATGTACACTTAATATTTATATATCATTTTGAATTTATTTTAATATGTAAGATGTATTTTATGTATTATATGATTAAATTGTATAATAATTATTATATTAAAATATAAAATAAAATTTTTATTCCTTATTAAATTTTTTTATCTGATAAAGTTCATATAATATATAGAATTATAATCAATTCTATGTATTTCCTTCTGAGAATGTCTAAAGTATAGAACAATTGAATGCAAATAATGTATACTTGGAGGGTCACTAAAATCAGCGATATATTTATGTCATATTAATAAAAAATAATTTTGCGATATAGGAAAAATTGTTAAATATTTATAAAATTGAGATTATATACTGTTTCATAATTTATTGTGTCCTATAATGTTGAATTATATATTATCCAGAAAAAATATGTTATGTCGTTTTCATTATAGTGTTGAAAATTTTTTTTAATCTATCTTCATTTTACACTTTTTTATGAAATTGATACCCGTAGTACATGGTAGAAATTTAATTAAAATAATTCCGCTTAATAAGTATTATAGAATATTATTAAGTGAAATATGGTATTTTAAAAACATTACTATCATAATATGGTGCAGAATGTTGAAATAAATTTTGTTCGAATTTTTCTCTCCATATTTCTTTTATGTTTTGCCACAATTTTTCATTATTTCTAAATAATTTAATTAACCACATGGCAACTGGAATAAACTAATGAAAATAGCACATACACAAAGAATTTATTTTTAATTTATTTTATTATTTAATCTGTACTTATAATGTAATATTTGAGTTTGCATATAATAATCACTTTAAAAATTTATTTTTTATATACTTTGTTTGAAAAAGGTAACATAAGAGATACAGCCAAGACAGGTAAAAGTGTAATGAATATATATTTATATGACTCATATCGAGTTTCACCAGAAGGAAGTAATACACTTTCTGACCCTAATGAATCTTCAGATTCATGGGTTGTACTCAAGGGTGATTCCACGGCTGGTGCTATATTTTCCTTACATACTAGTGTATTTAATTCATTTTTAATATTTGGATATTCAGCCTTTATTTTCTCATATATTTCGCAATAATCATTTTTTGTTGTAGAAGTACACTCTCTGTATATTTGTATGTACGTAGAAACAGCGTCTTGAAGATATTCTTTAAAATCACTAGAACAGGAATATTCCTTTTGCTCTAAAAAGAATTTAATTATATCATGATGTAGAGAATAATCATGAAATAATTTAATTTTTCTAAAGTTATCTCTACTAATAGCTTTTACAGGTTTTTCAAATTCATCTGCATCATAACCTGTATTCAGTATTTTATAACAGTTAGATATATATGAATTAAATTCATCATCATTATTTACAACATCAATCATTTTATTTCCTAACCAGATGTAAAATATACTACTAAGTTTATTATCAATTTTTGTTTTTGATTTACTACGCAAGAAGCACATAGCGTTTCTAATTTTCTCTGAAATATCACTAATAAGAGTATATGTTTTTAATTCATTATCTATTTTTTCTTCATCATCTTCATGACAATAGCCTGCATGCTCGATGTCCAATTTTTTATATTCTTTATCGAAAAGAAAAATAGATATAACATTCTCCTACAATTTTAAAAGTAACAGTCATTTACGTAATGAATATATATTACATCTAATAACAATAATATCGATATATTTATATCAAAAAGAAAATCATAATATTATATATTATGGTGTGACTAGGAATACAACTGAAGATCCTGGCATTCTCATATTATTTTTAATATCGTTTAATAGAAATATGAAATATATTTATAATAAATTTAAGATATTTTTTAAATATAAAAATAATATATTTTTGTACAGAATCTATATTTTTAGAATTAAGTATATAAATGTTTTCTCTAATGGATGCTCTTTTTATATGATTTAGAATTCAGTGTTAGTATTTTAGATTTTACGATTTATTCTTAAGTCTTTAGCGTTCAGGGGTTATTTATTATTGTTAAAAAATTACTATTAATGTTTTATCTTTTTGATTATGGTTTCAGATTTAAAAGAATGCGTTTATGTTATAGGTTACATGTATTTTTTTATTTTGTTGTGGATTCAATTTTTATTTTTAAGGGTTTAGGATTTAGTTTTATATTTTAGAAATACGTATTAAGATATTAATTTTTCTTTTTAACATATATATATGTTCATGTTTTATATGAAATCATGTGTTTTTTTGGAATGCGTGAATCTGAGGTATACGAAATAATGATTTTTTATAATATTGTATATTTATATTTTTTTAGCATTTGTACAGCGGTAAATTCGATTTCATAATGTATTATAGTTTATATTTGTACACTACTTTATGTAAAATAATAATGAATATGTATTACTTATGCTTAAATAATTATATTAATGGAGTGTTCTTAATTTTTCTATGAAACATAATAATTTTTTTGTTTTCTAATTGCATGCTCTATCATATTATAATAATTCTAATATAATTATGTATTATTCATAATACCTGTACAAGGGTATATTAAGTAATATTTATTATAATTATAATATTATTAAAAAAATAACATATTTTTAATATCTCCATTTATGCTTTTTTTTTTCCCAAAAATATTTTTCTTACGTAAAAGTATTTATTTTTTTATACAATTTTTATATATAAATTCATTACTATATATAATATTTATATTATTTAGTATGTTTTTTGATAGTAACAATTTTTAGTGTTTAATATATGTTTCTTAAAATGACATATTATCGTTTAATAACATAATATATATATCTTATTTAATTTGCTTACTGATTTGTTCGTTGATCATTAATGAAAAATCATTTTTTTATATTTGATATTATATCCATTTTTCTATTTGTTTTTTCTGATGTATAAATTTTTATTTCCATTATACCATGTATTATATTTCTTAGATTTTTTTTTTTTTTTCATTCTTTATATATTATTATTTCTAGTTTATTTTTTAGTATTCTAATTATTACTCTCACTTTTACTAATATTTAGAAATTTGATATTTTTTTCTTTCAATATTAACAAAAGAAAAAACAAATTATATATTNNATTTTATATTTAACTTTATGATTTTATAATTAAATTTTTTTAATGTTTTTGTTATATATTTTTATTATTACTTGTTTGAAGACTTAGTGCTTGGATTGTAATATCTTTTTTATATATTTGTATTAGATTTTATAGTATATATATTTCTAACTACATTTTAGTATAATGGTATGTATACGGACATCCGTTTTGAAGATTTATGAATTTTTATATATTTTATATTTTTTATATTTATTATAGTGAGAGTAATTTTAATAATAATTTATTATATATATAATAGAGGATATCATTTCCTATAATTATAACTTGTTTTGTTAGTTTAATTATTGTTGAAAAACTGAGTTTCATCTATGACATATTAACACTGCATTATATTATATATATATAATATGTAGAAATTTTGTTCTACATCATTTTACACCATTTATATGCATTATTTATAATTTTATATTTTATTAATTCATATATTTATATTCGTTATTAAACAATTAATAT
>NW_021629269.1:0-238 GCF_002157705.1 Plasmodium gonderi | reverse complement strand
ATTTTTACAATAATAGCATAATTTTGATTCATACTTTTATAATTTATCTAATAAATTATTTAATAGATCTTTGAGATTTAGTAGAGATTTTAATAATATTTTAAAGGAATCATCTTTTTAAAAGATAAATATTAATTATACTTTATTATTATAATTTACCTATGTGATATAATAATTATATGTATATTCATTCTGTGCCACATTTACATTAATTTTGAATTCATGAAAATAGCATATT
>NW_021629268.1:20175-20450 GCF_002157705.1 Plasmodium gonderi | reverse complement strand
AGAATAAAAATAGATATCATTATAAATAATAGGGGTAAGACAAGGATTTTAAATGCAGGTTGAGTCATTTTCAATTTATCTATTTGCTATAGTATATTATTATATGCATATATGCAGAAACATAAAGAAATGATAAGTGCTGATTCACTAGATGATAATTTAACGGTTATGATACATTTAGTGTAGATCATGAGGAATAGTACACAAATATTTATATTTACGATTATTATTATTCTGAACAAGAGAATACATAAAGAAAAATATACAAATAATAA
>NW_021629268.1:19921-20147 GCF_002157705.1 Plasmodium gonderi | reverse complement strand
AATCATATAAAAAATAAAAATTATCAAAATCCATATTGTACATATTCTAAAACACTATAATTTGAATTAATACGAAACACTGTTCATATAAAGACGATACACACATATCCAATCTCATGAATGCACAATAATTAATCTAATATTAAAATCAATATTGGTATGTTATATTTATTGATAATTGTATAATGATATAATGACTATTCAGTGTTAATATATATAAGTAATA
>NW_021629268.1:0-19783 GCF_002157705.1 Plasmodium gonderi | reverse complement strand
AACATAAAACCATGAAAAATAATCACTAATTCCTTAATACTAAATCTAAAACAATGAAAACTGAAACCCTAAAGACTAAAAGCCTAAAGCCTGAACCCTAAATCCCGGTGTCTAAATAAACCTTATTTTTATATTATACATATTATATTTGATTTTTATGAAAATTGAGAGATTCATTAAAATATATATTTATATATAATTTCATATTTATATTAGATTCGATTCATTAATTACTTTGAGATACTTATATATTTTAATATAATTAAATGATGTACAAAATTATTTATAATGTTGGAATATTATAAAAAAAAAAATAAAATAATAAGACATAACATTTTTGTTCTCTTATATGTATATCCAATAATAATATAATATTTGTTATATTTATAATTTTAAATTTAATATATACCCATATAATAAATAATTATATGCGAAAATATTTATTAACATATTTTGAATTGAAATTAAACGTTGATTAATAATATATTTAATTATAAAGGTTATAGGTTTAAATTTTATGCCTAATATTTTGGGTAATGTTACATTGTTTATTTTATTGGCTCATTGTATTTCAATATATATATTCTGCTAATATATGGGAAAAAATATTAGACATCAATATTATATATTTAATCTCTCTTTATGCTTTTATATAGATTATAAATATTGTTCTAAAAAAAATAAAATATTTATAGAGTTTAATTTAAGTATGTTACAAAATCAACATATTTATAATTATTCTATATATATCTTATTATATATATATATATATTAAATTGTTTATTTTTGCATGTGCATTCATCATAAAAGAATAATGAAATAATTTTATACGTAGACATAAATATATATATGAATTTACTGTTATAATTGTAATTATAAATTTTTTTTTATTATGTTCATGATAAATATATAATATTAATATTATAAATGTATGTTGAATATAGTAATATATAATTAAATAATATACTTATAAAACGTCAATTTTAGGATAAAATATATGTCTTTGTTTCTTCTTGATACTATAATAAAACATTTAATTACTTCCTTCTATATTTGTTATAATATTATTATTTGTTTTTTTAAGCATAATAATAATAATGATTGGAAGTTAACAATGTTTCATAATACCTTTGTAAATATGAAATATATAATATTTATAATACATAATTGCGCAGGTTACAAATATTAAAAGAAATACTTAAGAATACTTTTATTAATATATAGGAGTTTTAGTTTAATTATACAACTTATTTTTTCTTCTTATTTATTTTTTCTAATACTTCATTTATCATTGAATTAGTATTATATTTTATGAATAATATAGTGTCACATTTTATAAGAAATCATAATGATTTGCAAAAATATGGATTGTTGTAACCATTATATCTTTTCAAAGAATAATATTATTATATGTCATTTATAATAATGAAATACAAATTATTATTTTGTATAAATCATGAATTAACCTCATATAAGATAAACAAAAATTGAAAATTATTCATTAACCAATTATAAATGAACTTCTTAATTGAGTATATTAACAACAAACAAAAAGGACGTTGATTCAAATAAGGATTTTAATAAATATTATCAATTTATATGTAATAAAAGAAATAATATGTTTTATATTAATCTTGTAATTGATTTACTAATTTTCACTATAACAACACCTTAATGTAATTTAATAATAGTAAATCTATTTAAGCAATTATAAAACGAGTATATTATACAATAGCTGTATTTGTTATTTTTACAATATTAATTAAGTTTATATGAAGGTACGTAAATATATAATATATTTTAAAAAAACATTGCTTTTCTTATTATTATGGTTAAAAAAAAAACATAAACTAAATTATATACATAAAAGAATACAAAAAAATAGATAATTCGTATTGGTTTAAAAAAAAAATTAATGCAAAAATAAAATAAGTATAATTTAAAGAATATATATAACTTGTTATTATTATTAATTCTGATTAATAAAATATGTATTAAAGATGATTTCCTAATATTAAATCAAAATTTATATGAGAATTCTCACTACAATGTATTAATAAGAATCAAGTTTACATAATATTATATAAATTATATGTTGTGTACTTTTTACCCCTAATGTTTATATATTAAGAAAAATACACAATTAGTATAATAAAATGTAAATAAATTACTAATATTATTTATTCTATAACAGAAAATGAATTCAAATTTTAATTTTATAAATATAAAGATATTTAATAATTCTAACATAATATATATTTTTGATTTACTTATTTTTTTACTACGTTTGAATATAATTTTAAAAAAATGAACATAGGTAATTAAAACATTTATACATACAAATATAAAAAGAAATTATAATTGTAATATAAATTAAGCAATCACTAACATATTCAATTATAATAGTGATATTTTCGTGATAATTCTTAGATTATTATTATTTTCTATTATATAATGAAAAAAAATTAAACTAAAAAAAAAATAAATCTTAATATATATAAGTATTTCATATCATATAATAATGATATATATTGTTATAATAAAAGTATCATATATTATCTGAAGTATAGTATATATATAGGTATCGATTTTATTTTTTAATATTTTTATACTATTTATGATATATAACTATATGTATGCTAGTTTATTAATGAATATAATGAAATCTATAAAGATAGACTGTTTTATATAACAAAAATTAATTAATGTAAAAGAATGTAATAGTATTTTTATCCTTGAAAAATTGTTTGTTATGTGAATTCAACATGTAAAATCTACTCCATATTGTATGCCTTACATATTACTTTATATAATTTTATCATAATATAAACCCCCATATATTATAACGAATAAAATAATTTATTAATATTAAAAAGAATTAATAAGAATACAAAAAATCTGGAGTAATTTATAGAAAGGAAAGACTTTTATTTCTATATAACCCTAATGTCATATTACATATATTCATTCATAACATTTTTGACAAATTATTTTCTTTAAAAACATAATGTTTGGTAATTAAAAGAAATTATTTAATATAATTATATACATATATGTAAATATTTCAATTATATAATATATATTACATATATTTATTATGGCAAATACCTTATAAAAAAAAAATAAATTGTATTTAATATAATAATAATAATGTATATAGATCAATTTATTTTATATTTTTCTTACATCTAATTTATTTATTAATATTTCCTATATTTCTGGAAACTGCATCAATCATAATATCAATATGGTAATAATAATACTTATGAACAAAGATTCTCATTATAACTGATGATATGGGATTGCTTATTATATATGCGTAATTAAGAGCAATCTATTTTACAATTTTATATAATATTTACATATTTGGTATTGTATTTTATTCAATAAACTTTTTATCCTCATATAATTTATAACAGCCATGTATTTAAATGAGAGGTAATTAAAATATAATGAAATATAGTTTGATAGGTAAATATATTTTAAAATAAAATTATGCTATTATTATTGTTATTTTTATTATCTTATATATATAATATTGCATTTTTTATTTTTATAGTACTAATTCTTATTATTAATGCGCTTAAGTAGTGCTTTAATTATGGATGAAATTAATTTATAAAATAACAAAGAAATGTTACAAATATATAATATATATTAAATATATTATATTTAAAAATTAATACATTATATTGCAATCATATTATATAGTTTCTTTAGGCAGATAATGTAAAAAACAGTTTTTTTATGAAATACGTATTCGGCATATATAATCTAGAAAAATATTCTTCCTTCTTTTTTTATAATAATTTAAAAAAATTTTCCATATAATGTAAAAAAAAGTAATTTTTTTTAAACAAAACATATTCTCATATTTTTTAATACAATTGTATATATAAATTAATATATTTATTACAATAAATAAATTTTAAATATTTTCAAACGATTTGATTGATCATTGAGTTTGTCCTCACAGAATAAAATATGCTTAATTATTATTTTTATTTTCTAAGATTCAATTATAGAGAACCTGAAATATTATTTACTATACCATGGTCGATATCTTGTAAATAGAAAAAAAATTTATATTTTTTTTTTTTTATACTGTCTTTCCTTGTTTGTTATAACAAATATGAAAAAATAAATATATTTAATTTTTCAGGTTTAATATTTTTATTTTACATTAGCAATTAATAGATATATTATAATTACTAAAAAATGATATAATTTTATTTAATTGGATTCCTATAAATAATATAAAAGGCCTGATATATTGAAAATATTATGTTTATTTTTTCTACAAATTCATTTACATCTTAGTATATATATAATTGCTTTTTTTTTTATCAATTCTATATTTTATTATGAATTGAATGATATTTATCAAAATCTATGAATATATAATTTTTTTTTCTAGTATACATTTCTAAGTTGGTATTCATAAAATTTAAAGAAAATTATTTGTTGGATTTATAATTCTTCTATTATGTACAATATTTATATAAAATCATTTCAGATTCATAAATTATGTATTATTATTTTGTAATCAGTAGATGCGTAATATCTGTATTGTTCAGCGCATTCCTATAAAAGATGAAGAATATCATTATAATGGTACTGAATGAAAATAATTTAATATATTTCATGTAACATTTGATAAAAAAATTTATTGATGATATAATCTGTAAAGATATTTTTATTATGTTTATTTTTTAAAACAGTAAAATATATATATAAAAAGCTATAATATTTATTTTTCCTAATACTCCGAATTAGACATGTGTATATTTAAAATAATGCAAATTACATGTTTTTCCTTTTTCGAATTCATACATCATGAAGTAAAAATTAAGTAAATAAAATGAAATTTTTTTAAAACAACTATGATTTTAATATGCTGATTATCATAATTTCATGAAAAGCATTATAGCTATACGTCAATATATAATGCCAATAAAATTATATGTAACAAAAAAATAAATGTGAAAACTTATGTGCATTAATTTCGATATTTATGAATTCACAATAACTGTGTATATAGATATATATATCTGTAAAAAATATCGCAGTGTATTTATAAAAACACATTTAATTAATTAACATGAATAAAAATAAAGTTATACAAATAAAAGTAATATTCTATAACTTATTCATGAATCATATGTATATATGTTTTAAGGTTCATTATATAAATTCGTAGTGTAATGTATTTTACATTAAACATTTTTCTATAAAAATATATTTAAATATCCGTTTCTACTTATTTTACTGTATAAATATTGGATTGTTAATGTAAATATATCAATGTATTATTATAATATGTTTCTGTGCTTCTATATGTTCATTTTAGAATTCCGATAATAATGTTTCATAAAAATATAAATAAGTATAAATAAGTTGATTAGTGGAATTTTTATTACATAAAAAATATTAATTCATATTCTTGCGATGTCTACTAGAATAATACAACCTCAAATATATATAAAATGATATAAAGAGAAAATAAAAGAAGGGATATATTTATGAAAGTGCGTATATTTTTTAATAATTATTTGTGCCTTTAAAATATTTTTTGTGTCATGTTTTCATAATATTTTTTTTTTATAATAAAAATCAATTCTCATAGAAAACATTTTATTTTAGATCATATATAATTCATTATTTACTCTTCTGTTATTTTATTATTTGTATAATGATTCACTTTATTTTAATTTTTATATGATTATGTACTCCCCTCCTTTATATTTCTAAGAATTTATTAATTTTTTGATGGGTTTCTTCATTATTCATGCAGGGTATTTATGAATTCTTTGTCTTTTTTTCGCTATATATAACATATAATGACAATAACTGTTATGTTCTTAAATTTAAAACATATACGTAGAAAATTTCCAGTGGCATATAAATTTTTTATATAAATATACCAAAAAAAAAAAAATAATTTGCCTGTTTGCGTTATCAAAATATATTTTATTGCAAAGCATTAATACTGATAAGATGAATAGACACTTATTATATGATGATTTCCATATAAAACATGAACTCTAATATGATGATTAATGTAATAGATATATATATTATAGAAATATTATTTTAGATACATATGGCCACAGTTCATAAGGTGAAAATAATAAAATAAATAATATGACGAAATATTATATATAAAATTTTAATGTTATCATATATAAAAGAAATAACAAAATAAAAATATATAACACAAAAAAATATAGTTAAATGTAAAAACGCATGTAAGAGAATAACTAACCTATTATTATTTCAAAAGAAGTATTTCATCAAAACGATGCAATAATATATAATTTAAAATGCATAACAATAAAATTATTTTATGTTTTATAACATAAAAATATTCATTTTCCTTTAAATAGAACATGGAAAATAATAGAAATTCAGAAAATATAATAAAATTGTGAATCCTAAATATTAAATATATAACCGTGTCTACAATACTATATTAGTAATAACAATAAGATACATGTTAAATTTAAAATACACATTTCCTATAAAGAATGTCTAAAATATAAAAATCTATCATAGTGAAGATAATAATAAATTATCATATTTAATTTAATATTTATAGTATCACAATAAGTTTTTTTATATATAGATATTATTTAGTTTTTTTTATAACTTATTTAGAAATAAAAAAACTATGCATTAAAAAAATATATATTATTAAAAAGAAAAATAACCATATTAATGAATAATATTTATGTGGAACGAAACTATATAATTCACTCTAAACTGTAATAAGGAGATTATGTATATTATTGGAGATCTTTTTTTAATATCATTCATATTTTCTTATGAACATATATAATAGCTTAATATATGTTATTAATAATTTTTATATTTGAAATAGTATAAATATAATGTTTATTATTTTAATATTCATTTTAAATCAGATATTTATATTATGCAATATAATTTTTAGTATTATAATATAAAAGGGAAAAAATAAAAATATTAACTAGTACTATACATAATTAGCTATTCGCTATATGTATTAGAAAGAAAAAAATATAATAATTTATCATATAATAAAATTTTTCATTTAGGTCATAAATTTACATTATGGTATTAATTGATTATATTAAACAAATGATTATATTTGAAAAAATTATATTCATAAGTGTTTATTTTTTCATGCAATAAGTAATGTTTAATTTTGGAATGTGAAAAATATATATAATAGTGCACAAATTATTTGATATCAATATATTTTATTTTCAAGTTGCAAGAAAAGATAATTTTATGCAAAATTCATATGCAACTAAAAATAAATACTAATAACTATACATAATAATATACGTATAATATTAATGTGCATGATATATTTACGTCATATATTATAAATTATTAATTTGTTAATCTATATATTACGTTAAATTTTAAAATAATATATATATATAAAAAGAATTACTATTTATTAATATCATTAGTAATACATGTAATAATAAAAATCTAAGTCAAAGAAACTTTGAATATTAATTATGTAACAAAAAAATTTAAAAATATAACCAGTATTGTTAGGTTTAAACTCACACATTCATTTATATTATCATAAAAAGAATTCAATATAATGTAAATATAGTATACATATGTGTGTTAAAATATAGAAAACATATATATAAATTGTTTAATATAAATATAATTTATTATATTAAAATTTTTTCCTTGTGCATATATTTTTTATACCTTATATATTATATTACAATTTCATCAATGTGCATATCAGGAACATTATTTATTTTAGTATTTTATTATTATTAATTTTACTTTTATTTTTTGTATATTTTTTATTATATAATATAATGAAATATATTATTTGAAAAAACTAAATTCCAAAAAGTTCCTCATCTTAGAATTAATAAAATGTCCTTTATAAAGTACTAATAATATCTAGGTTATTAAATAATAATTTTAAGAATAGATTTATATAACACACGTAAAAATGCATATATGTATAATTAAATACATATATATTATGTGGCAATAAAAAAGAATATATACAAATAGCTTAATTATAAAAAATTAATTAACTTAATATTTATTCATTATAAGATGTATTTTATATGTCCTGGAATGATTAATGTACATGACACATGTAAATCAATATAAATAATTATGTTATCAAAGAAGTTCTGTATAATAAAAAAGAAAAGATATAGTGCATCTTATAAAAATATATTTTAAAATAATGAAATTTAAGAAATTAATAAGTATTAAAAGAATATAAACAATATATATCGCTGTAATGCATTAAATGCACAGACCTTAAATATAATAGGAATATATGTTTCAATAAAATATAAAAAGAAATTCTATGTTTCTTTAAATGCACAGAAATATAACATTATCCATTTTTTATGACGAATAGTAATATATATGCTGTATATTACAACTAAATATTTAGAATACAAGTTGATATATCATAAATATATTCACACTTATATTAGTTATTGAAAAAATACTCTATTGAATTATTTACTAATGAATATAAAAAACAATTCATTTTATTTACTATTTATATATTGTGATTAATGTAAAAATTAATATTACTATTTTAAAAAAATAAAAGAATATACTATTTTCATTACATGTCAGTGCAAAAATAATAGTATATATATTATAATATAGTAATAATATGTAAAAAATAAATTGTAATGTATAAAATAAGGAAACCCAATAGGAAAGGCATTTAAATTTTTAATTATATAAATATATATTTTTTGTACAAGTATATGTTATGTTATTATTTAACAAATATTTTTAATTTATTATAAAAATATTTCAATTTTATATAGAGTGGTATTAAAAATAATAAAGTATGTCAGGGCATTCAGCTGTATGAATAATTTAACCTTAATATATAGCATTATTATTCCATGTTGGATATACATATATCGAAGTTATTTTTATTGGTAGTAATATATATTAATTATGTATCTCATTGTTACCTTTCAAATTATAGGAAAATGATATATCGATTTTTTTTATCAACAAAGAATATAACAAATTAAATCAAGATAGATCTTCTTATTGTGAAGGAACTGATGAAGATGATATATATAATGAATTACAAAATCACAATATTAGTAATATTTTATTAAATGAACTTAGAAATGCTATGTGCTTTTTGCGATATAAATTCAAAAATCAAATTGATAATAAATTTAATAATATATTTTACATCTGGTTAGGAGATAAAATAATTAATGTTGTTAAGGGTGAAGATGAGTTTAATACTACTATATCTACCTGTTATGAAATACTAAATAAAGCTTACAAAGGTTATAAAATTGAAAAACCTGTAGAATCAATTAGTATAGATCACTTTAAAAAAATTAAATTATACTTTGATTATTCTATAAACCATCAAATAATTGAATATACTCTGAATGAAATAAATTATTCATGTACCCCTGAACAGATTGAATACATTAAAAGAGCGGTTGCTACGCACAATGAAATACACACAGAGTGTAATTCTACATTCAGAAATGTATATTGCAAAATATATGATAACATAAAGTCTGAATATACAGATGTAATAAATGAATTAAGTACATTAAAATGTAATGAATATAAGGTGCCGCAATTAGATTCATCCTTGGATGGAGATAAAAAATCGGGAGAATTATTTGAAGAACAAAGTGTATTGCGCCCTGCTGATGAAAATCGTTATGCATCCTATAAATATGTATACATTATTCTTCTACCTGTCTTGGCCATATGCCTTATATTGCCTTTTTCACATAGAGTATATAAAAAAAAAATTTTAAGAAATTATTATGTGCAACATCAAATATTAAATTATAAATACATATAATATTCATTAAAAATATATTCTTTGTGTATGTAATTTGTTTTTTAGTTTCGTCCAATTGCCAAAAGGTTAAAAAAATTATTAATTATTAATAATGATAAATTGTGGTATAATGTAAAAGAATCATGGAGAGAAAAATTTGGAGAGAGTTTATTGGAATCCCCTGCACGATATTATGATAGTAATGTTTTTAATATAGCATATTTCACTGAATAATATTCCATAATAATTATTATGCGGTATTATTAGATTTTAATTTCTAGCATGAACTACAAGTATCAATATGATAAAAATGAGTAAAATAAACGCAGATTAAAATTTTTATTTGAGGATTCAGTGTGTATGGTTTAGTGTTTAGGTTTATGTGTATACTGTATATTATTTATATTTACATATTTTTAATTATGATTTTGTATAAATTCACAATGTTTCTTGGATAAATATTCAATAAATTTCTTATTTATATATATTAAAGGCAATATTATGAATTATGTTATATGTTGTATTTTGGCATATATGTATAATATTAGAACAATATATATTAATTTTTTTAGTGTATATGTGTTAATATAACACATTACATGAATTAATAAAATATATATATAAAGGCAGAGTCTATATATACAGTATCATATATTTTTGAATATTTACTGGCACAATTAATTAATGTACCGTTTTATTTTTTTATTTGTTAAAATTTAATTAGTAAGCACTAATATAATACTAATAAATCATTTGTATCAGTATATGAAGTTATTATATTTATTATTATATTATAATTAAAAAAATTATACTTTTTTGAATATTCTATTTATGCTATTATTATTTTATCTAGTTTTTAATTCGAAAAATAATGTCCTTATATACCCTATATATATATATATATTCATTAATTTTATTTACTATATATATGTTAAACAGTATCATATTTTTAAGAACTAATAATTCTTAGTGATATATATGTTATTTTAAAAATAAAATATTAACTTTTTATAATATAGGTAATATGAAATATTTAATTTATTTACGTTTATGTTTTTCAATTATTCATGAATAAAATTCCTATGTATATTTTTTTATTAAATCAACTTCTACTTTTTCATTTCCAAAATTAAAAATGATATATTTCGAAATGTAAATAACATAAAATATGTAATATATAACCCATTGTAAAAATAACATAGGTAATTAATATGTAAATCTATAAACATATTGTTATAACACAGATTATTTTACTGAAAATATGATATGTACTTTAAAATTTAAAATTCACTATATATGTAATATAAATATTTCTCACTATAAAAAATAATCATAAATAAAATATAGATATTATTTTTTAAAAATATTGTTTTTCTGAATACTTCCATTATATGTAAAATATATAACAAAAAATAAATTTGTGTTTACGGGAATTTTGATATTATGTAAATAATATAAAATGATATATATTTTAATAAATCTTTTTAAAAAAAACTTTTTATTGCACCATATTGATCAAGAGAAATTTTTGCTTTTGCTTGTCATGAATGATAACACTACTACCAAAATACTCAATATGAATAAAAATATTGCGTTTTATATTAAATTACAGCAATAATTAACACTATTTATATTATGAATAAATTGTGTGCATAATGAAGTATTACATGTTTGAATTATAACAGAATAGGTATATTTTATATAATTAACTAAACATTAATACATTTTATCATTAAAAACAAAATTATGAAAAATACATCAAAAAATATAATTTCTGGGGTTAAATTATTATAATAAAGTCGTATTTTCTGAATTTAGGTTTAATAAATAAAAAATTAAAGTGAAATATTAAAATTTTTAGTTATATTATATATGATTATTTTGATTTATGTATATGTGTTATGCCATCTCAGATAAAGTAAATTATAAGTTACACGTATAAATTTTATATTCATTGATGTAATTCGATATAGGATATTTTATTTAATATTATAATTAAGACAGTTTTAATTATATTCATATTTTTGTGTATTCATTGTTGAGGTTAATATCATATATGATAATAATCTAATATAATTTTATTATTTCTTTGAGGAAACAATTTAATTTCTCTAAAAAAAATTTTATTCAATATTGAATTAACTGTTCTTGAAATAGAACAAAATGTATAATTTTTTTTTTTTCTTATATATTAAAAGTTGAATTTTGATTGAATAATATGGAAAAGAAATCATTAAAAATTTATGTGTCTACTTATACGTACGATATTATATTAATATATGCTAGAATATAATTCATAAAAAATGTTATATAATTAATTTAAAAGCTATTCTTATAACAATAACAAAGTAGGAACAATAAGTGGAACATGTTCAATATAGTATGTACTTAGAATATTATAAATACAATTACTTTTATATTTTGTTATACCCTTGCCTCAACTACTTATTGTTCAGCATTTTTTATAATTAGAATTATTTTTCTTTTAGTTTTATGTAACTTACCTTCTCTGTTTATTATGCATATATAACTACTACAATTTAGTATTTTTCTTCAATGTAGGTAAGAATGTATATTACATGTATAAGGATTAAATAATATTGTTAAATTTAAGTTTTATTTCAATGTAGTTTTACAATTTATTAATTATTTTTTCAAAAAATGGATTTGGATCTTATTGTATCTTGTATTTCTTACAACAGTTATATGAAGAAATGTAAGGAATTTCTATATAATATAATCTTAATTTATGAATGTTTAAATTTAGAAAATTATGAATAAATAAGATTATAAAATTATTTAGAACCTATATTATTGTTAAATAGAATAAAATGAAACTTTTTGTTGAGAGAATTTTTTAAAGCTTACCTAATAATATCATAGAAATATATAATAATGCCAATATAGACAGTTATAATATTTTGAGTACTACATACATAGAGAAAAAAAAGAGTATATAGAAAATCTCCACTAATACATAAACCGTTACAGCGAATTTTTTCTCTGAATATAATATATATACATTATCAGATTTGAAATCAATTATAATTACAATATGAATCCTCAAGTAGTTTCTAAATATAAGAATGTGCATAAATATATTTTTGAAATAGTTTTAAAGATAGTAAGTAATATGAATTGATATCTGAAAGACAATGATTAAAGATATTTACAATTTGGTTATGTGTAAATAGATAAATACTTTCAAAACCTTGGCTCTACGCAGTTATTTAAAAATGTAAAAATTTAATAATTCTTCATTTCGATAAAAAAGATGTTTTTAAATGGACACAAATGATATGAGATTTGACAAGACGAATTTTCTTTTAATATATGTATAATGGTTGTAAAAATTGGTGTCGAAAGGAAATAAATAAAAATTATTCTGATGAAAAAGAAAATTTTAAAATATGTTAGAATTTCATAAGATATAATACATAAAAAATGCATTTTAGCTACTATAATCTGTACATAGATAAAACATATTATTTTAAATTTCATGTCAATTTTTTTTTTTTTATATAATTTTTAGCACTTTTTCTTTTAATATTTACAAAATAAATAGATATTATGGCTTTATTTAAATAATGTTATTTTAATAGTTTTATCAATTGCTTATATATAATACTTATTCCACATACATTTCAACATTTATGATTATATTTCTCTTCGTAAACAATACTATATAATTTAATTCAATTTATTTATAATTTTTCAAATAATTATTAAAAAGAAAATATCTAGTTCAAGATATAACTCAAATGATATAATAAATTCAAACTGTCATAAGTCTAAAAAGAATACAAAAGCGAGTCCTTACAAAAGAACACGATACATTTCTTAATATATTTAATAAATATTTACAAAGAAATTATAGTTAATTTAGTATATATATCATAGTACTTCATACATTGATATATATTAAATACATAATAAATAGATACACTTAAATAATAGAACAGAAAAATTTATATAAAATGTTTTCAAAAATACTTATTAAATATACATTCTATATGAGAAATAATACGAAGTGTGTTATTTTAATGATATGATTATGAATAATTATTAGTACTATACGAAAATTATGTAGAAAAGTATGTTGTATTAACATTTTAATAGTATTCACTCAAGTGTATATTATAATATTGTGCAACCTAAGAATAACTGATTTATATTTTAATATAAGAAAATATAAACTTGTTAGATGGAGAAACTATAAATTCATGAACTAAATAAAGCAAAATAAATATGTAATAATTTAAAGAAAAATATTTTTTGCAGTATATTTATTTTATTACACGGTTCAGTAAATTTTATTTATATCATTGCAGATGATTAATTACTTTAAAAAGCAAGGAAGATATATATATATATTTTTTAACTGTTTTATTATTAATGAAATATATTTATTTGTTTTTCTTAACTAAAAGAGAAATCAAATATATATCTTAATATGAATAACATTATTGTTTAATTTACTATTAAATAATTTAATGTTTCATACTTAATCCTTAAGGGTGGGTCATTCATAGAAGCAATTTTTTACAATTACTTTTATTCATATAAGAGAATTAATGATTTTCTAATATTTTATATTAATAAATATATCTACGAAAAATAGCAGAAAAAAAATTTTTTTTATATAAAACTATTAATTTTTCTACTTATACAAGATATAAAATACGCATTTGTTTACTCTAGTTCATAACAATACCATATATACTTTGAACAATACATGAATAATTTCTATACAAAGAATAAGAAAATATATATATTTACCATAGATGGTCCTTGGGACATTAAGTTATGAGATTTATTGAAAATCATAAATTTAATTGAAAAATATAAGATACAGAAATAAAATATTATGTAGTAAATGATATACCACTATAAGCTATAATATTATTACTGGATTTAAGTCATGAGGAAAATAGAAATTCAAAAAATAATTGTACAATATATGATACTACTTTACTGGAGACTGTTACATTTATTGGCTTTTCATTAAATAAGTTACTAGTGAATATAACTAATATACATAACATATATAATTACTATTTATTCACTTGATAATAATAAAATTAATTTTGAATGCTTTATTTTAATAAGAATCCTTAAAAAAACAGCCTACACCCTTTTGAATATTGTTAAATTCAAGAATATTAATAAAAAATTAAATATATATAACTTACTGAAATTGACAAATTGAATATTAATTAATAAATAATTTTCAATACCTAAGTTTATGTATACGGAAATATGAATGTAATGTGCAATACAAATATTCACGAGACAGTTTAAATATACATGATTTTGTATTACATATTAAATAAAATCTACGATTAACTAGTAAAGAAAAAACTGCTTCATTTAATACAGTAATATTGGTAATGATTGAATCAACAAATATAACGCATTCCTAAATTCCAAGAAATATTTATACATAAGAAGAATATATCCGAAAATCCTGAAGCAAGTAATAATACCAAAATTGTTAACAATAAAACAAAATGAAATTTGTAAATAAATATTAAAGTAATAATGTATAATAATATTATGACTTAGTTTATATATGGTATAAATAAAATATTCATTAAAGAACGATTCACGAGGATATTTAGTTTTTCATATAACAATCAACATTAAATAAATTTCTTAAATATTTTGAGTACTGTTCCTGATTTTTGATGGATACAATAGTACATAAATAATATTTATAGCATACTAGTTCTTTATATCACTGGGTTTAATTTATTTTTATTATTATATAATTTAATAAAAATAATATATTAAACTTAATATTTCTAATTAGATAATCTCGTTAATGTTTTATTACTTGAAATAAGAATAAATAATATTATAACAACTGAAGGTTATAATTTTTATAGGATAAAATACTTATAAATATTTCAAAGAAGAATGCAAGATAAATATATGAATAAGAAAAAAAAATCTAGATGATCATTTTAGGTATAAGTTTAATATTAGAGCCCCTATTTTTATGATAAATGAATTAAATATATTTGAACGTTATAAAATTTTATCATTTTAAATAAAATATACACTATGAAATATAAAATTATTCATATTGTTATATCATATGTGTTGTTTATTTTATATTCTCATATGGTTATGTAATAATATATTGTTGTTTACTTCTATATTTCAGATTATTTCGCACTCATTTAGGAATTCAGTAATATACAGTAAAACACTCTTCTAATTGTGTTATATATTAAGTTTTTGTAATTATGGAAAATAATTTCATAACGCATATATTAATTTTTTATATATAATTGTTTTTATGCAATAACGTAATAATTTTGATACTTTATCAATCCTATCATTGTGATAAATTAATAACCATTCTATGTAATATATAAGAAAAAATAATTCCTTAATATTTTATTATAATAAAAAAATGTACTTTTTTTAGTAATACAAGAATGAAAAATTAAGGTTGTATAACTTATACAATAAATAATACATCATGTGTATATTGAAATATTAAAATACATTAAAAGAATTCTAATGCATAATTAAAATAAAATCTATAAAACTTGATGCCTGAGATTTACAGTTTTAATAATATACTCCTTTTTTTATAGCTTTTTAAAATATTTATTATATATAAATTATTATTTCAAAGATATAATTTACATAAGAATTAGTTATAATTAATTTTATATCTTATGTCACATTTTGAAAAATATTTAATAGGAGCACAAATTATATAGGATATATTTTTTTTTAATAAATAGTTAAAAGGATATAAGATATAAAAGTTATGAAATTAACATAATCAAAATTTTTTTTGTAAATAGTAATTAAAATAATAACACCCTTATTATTTTTTATTTATACATAGCAATATGAATCGTAGAAATTTCTTTATTTCGTAATAAAATGAATGAGTTCGTCATATTTAGCAAGCGTAATTAGAGTTTGCTAAAATGAAAAAGAGATAAAAATGAAAATTATAAAAACATAACATTATAAATAAATTATGAATTGAAAAATGACATAAAAAATATTTTTTATATTGCATGGATGTACTAAAATTTCATGATTAAAAAATATTAATTTTATTAATGTATTGTATTATATAATAAAAAAGATAAAAATTCACTATTATTATAAAACTTAAATGTATAGAATAAATAATATTCATTATAGAAATATAAATTTTTATTTATTTTTTTATATATACATATAATATTCATGATTTAGAATATAATATAAAAACAAACTCTGATTAATACTTTTACAAATATGCATAAATAGTGAATAAAAACAGTTATATACCGCGTAATATATAATATTATTAATATATATATGAAAATAAATAATTAAGGTATAGTATATACATTATTTATGTTGAATTAACATATTAATACAAATTGATAAAGAATATTCGTAGATTTCTTTATAAATACATAATAATAATATTAATAAAAAATAATTAAAGCTTAAATTTAGCGAAAAAAAAAAAAGGTACATAAATATCTAAGAAAAATAAAGCATGCATCATAAACAAGAAACCTATTACCTAAACACTAAATTCTGAGTGAATAAAATTCTGAACTCTGAAACCTAATATAATTTGTACCAATATAATATGTTTCTCAAATTTAAACTTAGTAATATAAATTCATAATAAATAAACCCTATAGTTTTAAAAACTAATTCTTGTAGACAAATTAATAAAAAATTTACTATAGAAAGCATAAGTATTTCTATCTTATTGTTGATATAATTTTTTATTTAATTTAGATTATGTATAATGTCTTCGATCATTGGAGATAGAATTGTATAAATAGATCATCACATTAATAAGTATAAATATTTTTAAATTATAAATTATATATTTCTTAAATAAATGAAAAATAGCTTGCATGAATATGTTAAATCATTTATTCATATATTATCATACCTTTGTTTCTTTAGTACAAATATGTAACTATATTTGACGAACACAAGGAGAAGTTGGAACGTAATAAGGAAGAAGCACGCCGTTATGCAGAACACGATTGTTATGAATTTATAAATGAATATAATAGCATTCATTTAATGTCGGATGACATATGTTTCAAAACTCAGGCTTATTTATATAAATCTGATTCATCATTAAAACAAGACGAAAAAGATTTAGGATGTATTTACGCATATTTTTTTCTATATAGTGAGGTTTATAAGAATGTATATAATAGTGAAATTATAAATGTCTATAATAAATTGATTGATCCATTTTTTACTGAAAATAGTTATATATGCAATTATTATGTTAATAATATTAATGAAGATATATTGAATAAACTTCAGGACATCTATGATATGAATAAAATTATAAACAATATTAAAACACAAAATTATTCATCCTGCAATAATTCGCGGTGCAATTGTGCAGAGAAATGGGCAATTATATATAATCGCTACAAGAATACATGTGAATCCAACAATAACTTAGATTTTTGTATAACAATAAATAAAATTAGAAGTGAACTGATGGAAAAGGAATTATATGAAACATGTGATACTTTTAAGTCACTAATGTTGACTTCTGTTCAACATAAATATGAAATGATATCATCAATCCAAACAAATAATAAAGGAATTACTGTTGTAATTCCAATTGTTGTCATAACACTAATATATATTTTTTTATTAAATCTGTATAAAGTAAATTATTATTCTAATAATATAACTTAAACTATTAAATAATATTAAAAAATAGAATAAAAAATAAATTATTTATAATAAATGACAAATTTAATTCATTTTTTTTTTTTATGAATTAGTTCACCCCATATGGCACGCTGATGTTGAATTATATAAAAAGAAATGGAAATGTATGTAATTATACTGACGAAGAATGGAATAAACTTGCTCCTTCTCATACATCCAAAGGTATTTTATGGAATAGCAGATATAATATATTATATAATTCTGTCTAATTTCAGAATTATATACATCATTCCCAGAGCACATGGGGCTTATACACCATACAGAATGTTATAAAGGTACTATATATATATAATAAATTTCTTAATAATATGATATAAAATTTAAATGAATTCTCTATTATAATAAATAATCTATATTTATTTTTCATTTTAATGTTGTACATTTCAAAATAAATAATCTAAGCACATTCGATATATTACTTGACTAAGGTGTAAATAATGAACCGGTAAGATATTAAACCATATACAATTTTGCATTAGTACATTATATTTCGATTTAATGATACATTTTCTTGTATGTCTAAAAGGTATGCTAAATTATAAAATATTAGGTATTAGGTTTTTACGGTTCAGAGATTAGGTTTAGGTTTTAGGATTTTATATTTAACTTTATGATATTTTATTTATATTTATTTTTAGGATTTAATTTATATCATAAATATTTCTACTATTAATATCTTGTGTTGGAATTGTAATATCATTATATATATATATTTATTTAACATAATAATATATATATTTTTTTTTACATTTTTATTTTAATGTTATGTTTACCGATTTGTGTTTTGAAGTTTTATGAATTTTTATATATCTTATATAACTTAAGTTATTTATGAGGGGAGTAATTTCATTAATAATTTATTTTATTTAGAATAAATAATATACTGTCCTATATATATATGCTTTTTTATTAATTTTTTAATTATTGAAAAACTGTGATTAATGTATGATATATTAATATTGCCTTACAGTACATATATGTTATTTTATATAATGAAATTTAGTTCTATATGATTTTGAATAATTTATATTTATCTTTTATTAATTATATATATTATTAATTTGTATAGTTTTTTTCGTAACTAAAAAATTAATATTCTGAAATCTATTTGATATATTAATTTATAACACTATTTTATTCGTAAAAACTACATTATATTGTATATAAGCTTATTTATAAAAAGGAATTCGTATGTTATTTATTTTTTCG
>NW_021629267.1:0-4529 GCF_002157705.1 Plasmodium gonderi | reverse complement strand
AGAAAAAAAATTAAAATAAAAATGAATGAAATACATTATACATATATAATCAAAATATAAAATTAAGAATTTATAAATACCTAATAATAATATCATTGTATAAAAATATGTATAAACAAATATTTAAAATAAACATAAAAAATAATTTAATAAAATATAATCTTTATTCACTTATGTATTTAATAAATCAAGTAGAAGCATTTATTGACACACAGGCAGAAAATTAAACTATATAAGCTAGTATTAATATAAAAGATACCGTAGTAAATATAAAAACATATCACCAATATAAATATAAAAATATAAAAAAGTTTTAAACTACATGTAAAACCAAAAAGGTATACAATTCCCCTAATCCATAAAATAAGAACCCAAGAAATGAACACTTAAAAATAAATAAAAAATCACAAAATCATATCACGTGAACCCTGAACCTGAGCCTGAATCCTAAATCTTAAATGCTGAGTATTATTTATAACTCTTATTAAGTTATTATGAACATTATATACTTGTAAGATCGCCTAATACATACATTTTGTGAAATAATTTTTTCATAGAACTAGTTTAATCTTAAGAAAATTGAATTTTACTTTTTACAATACAAAATTACCTACCTATAAAAAAACAGCTTATTTTATGTATTATGCTGTAAGTTTTCAAAATTATGTTAAATCAGGTTTAATATATTATTTATATTGTGTTATCCACAAATATGGTCTAACTATATATTAATACATTTATAAATAGTCCCTTTTTTATACGATGTTTTTATAATAATATTGTTTATGAATATATGTGGATTCAATAAAATCATAGTAACTCATAAAAAACGTTCCAAATTTTATTGTAACTAAAAGTTATATATATGATATTTATAAAATTTTGAATTATACTATATAAAAAATAAAATATCATGGATAAATATTTTGTTTAAAAAAACTATAAAAATGAAGTTGTATTGAATTATTATATACAAGTTTCCTTTATAAATATATATGCGTTATAATAAATCTTTTAAAAAACATATGATTTTTAATAGAAAATTATTTGTTTAATACTTTGAAAGATATATCAATGAATTAAAGGCTTGTTTGTTAATCACACATAATAAATATATTTAAAATATCCAGAATGTTCAGGATATATATAGAAAAAAATATATATAGCAAAACATTTGTTTTATAATAAATACGTAATATAGCACTATTTTAAATTTTAAAACATAAAAAATATTGTCAATTCTCGTAATGTTTAAATGTTACATATGATGTAAATAATTTTCTACTGCATAAATTTTTGTTCATCGTGAAATTATGGTTTAAATTTAATAATACTAGAAATCAAAATAATTACATAACTCACCTAAAATTATCCATATTTTTGTAATAATAAATTTTTAGGTATATTTTTTACACCACTACAAATCAAAAAGGAAATATATAATTATATTCAAGGAATATTTCATTCAATAAATCATGCATTTAGAAGGTATTTTAATAATTCCTTTACGAAAAAAGTTCATTTATATTTAAATAATATAATATATATATATAATTATAAATAGTGATATTTTTTGTTTATAACAATTATGTAAATATATTTATTAATTTATATTAAACGATATTATAGTATTATATAAACAATCAAGTATACATACATTATTATTCCATAAATAAATATGCATTGTTATGTATATGTAAATAACTTACATTATTTTTTTTACATAAATATTCTAGTAATATTAGTGAACACATATTGTATTTAGAGCATTAACATAATTATATTCTTCAAATCATATAAAAAACTTTAAAATGAGTATAATTAAAAAATCAAACGGAATGGGTGTATTAAATCTGAAGTGTGGAGAATTAAGGGGGAAAAATTATTTAATGAAATATAAAAATAATTAATTCTATGTGTTTATATATAATACATACAATCATAATACGTAAAAATTAAAAATATTATAATCAATAATGTTTATGGAAGGAACATATAAACAAGTTATACATTATAAACGTAAAATATAAAATTGAAATGTCTATTAATAATATAAATATTATTAAGAAAATATAAATAAGATAATTACACATTGTATTAATTCCAAAATAAATAATATATATTACAATATATACGGACATATTATTTATATATACATATATCATTACAATGCATATAAATATATAAATCTTGATCCTCATTACTAATTTAAAATATGCAAATCATAAAATTTAAAACTGAAACTCAAAAATTCTATGATTGAATACTATATATGAACTCTAAATCATTTATATAATAATAATGAATTACAATATAAAATATTAATATATAAAAATGAATATATTAATTTTTTATTACATTTATAAATTAATTGGGATAATACATGCAATATCAATATAATATTAATTGTACCCCTTTTAGCACATTCAAAATTATATTAATAAATATAATTTTGTTTTGTTATTAATTAGAATATATATTATAGGTAATAGTGTAGCGAAGAATGCTGAAGTATGTTTCTACAAATTATTAAAATTATAATTCATATTTCTATATATAATAGTGTCATATTTATGACAATAAAACAAAAATATATTTTTTATAAATATATAACCTTTATATGCATTACAAATTTCAATAATAGTTATCTTTTAAGGATATATTTCCCACATGTAAGGATTTGTATCATAAGAATTCATCACAAAACGGACTTAGTCATATAAATGGGAAAATAAAAACGCCTTGCAATAATTTTGATAACAGTTTTAGAAGTAATAAACAACATAATTATAATCTGGTACCTGATTGCACCAAATTTGGTCCTTATTTGTATAAAATAAAAGATTATAGTGAAGATAAAAGAAAACCTTATTGTAATTTTTTTATCTACGAGCTAAAAAGACTAGTAAGGAATAAAAATCCTAAATTTAAAAAGTTTGATGAGCTTTACAAAAAATTGATAGAAACATACGAAACTGCAGATGTAAAAGGACTTGATATATGTAATGATTATATATCATTAATGAATGATACTGTGTATGATATATTCGAAAAGTTTGATAAATTATACTATAATTTTAAAGACTTAAGAAGCGAGAAAAATAATAAACATGTTTACGTTAATGAATGTGTAAAAAAATATGAGGAACTTATAAAACTAGATAAAACAAAAATTAACAGTACTATTAAGGAAGAACTGGATAAATTCAAAAGTGATTTTCATAATTACTTGCGAGTAAGTGAAAACAAATATGAAGTTGAATTATTGAATTCTTCCTTAGGAAAACTTGACACAAGCGCAACCACAGCAGAAGCATTATCAGGAGGTACTACGTATTCAGTGACGTGGACAAGCACGGGTGTCTTATTTTTTGCAATATTAATAATTATATTCATCGTGTATAATGTTACAAATAAATTTAATTAATTAAATGTTTACTTAGTATATATTTATAATATATTTTATAATAAATATATAATATATAATTAATGTATTTATCATAGGAATATCATATTTTTTCCTAATTCTCAGTATACTGCTTATGGTACATACTTACGCCCAGGGAAAAGAAAATTAAAAAATATGTGGAATAAAAAAAATAAAAAACATGACGAATTAATCAATTTTTTTGAACGGACACAAAAAAATATAATTCAAAATAAGCACAATATATTATATAACTCAGTAGAATATTCTTAAAAAAAGTGCTATAAAAACATATGTATTTATTGACATGGAATGATATATATAATTAATTATAAAAATTATTAGTTGTGGAAAATAATTAATATATATTTTTATATCATTTGGGGAATGAAATGAATCCTAAAAATACTGTACATTATAGAGAAACTCATAAGATAATCATAGGACAAAATAAATTTTTTATGAGCAACGTATAAGGTCCCCCAATATAAATCATTATACATTCCACGTTACAATTAGAATATATTCATTTAGTTTAATTACTAACGTTGTTGGTTAACTCAAATTATGTAGTAAGACATAATAGTCTAGTTAAATCTAATATTTATTTAATATATAAAATACAGATTTTAGATAATTTAATCATATACAATAGGTAAATATATGAATATAATTACTCCTATATTATCACTTTAATAAATTCAAATGAAATTTAATAATTTATGTATTATAAATAATATATATTTAAATATTAGTATAAAAAAATGTGTTCAATGAAATAATTTTTTTTAAATGATAACATCAATATGAAAACATAAATTATTCATTAATTATGAAAATTATATTAACCAAGGAGGAAATTTTTAGTCATTTAATTGTCTATTTATGTATCATAGCATTTTAAGCTTGAATCCTTCATTGCATATATAAGAAGAAATATATATTATGTAAATGCAAAGCGAGAATTGAATATATATATATAATGATTAGACCCTTAGTGATTTGATATATCATTTTTTTTGTCCGTTCATATGCCTCATATAACTCTTACTATGCTGAAAAAAGCTTAAGCATATATATTGAATATGAATTTTAATTATAC
>NW_021629266.1:265-10195 GCF_002157705.1 Plasmodium gonderi | reverse complement strand
TATAACGAATCAATAAAGATCCAACCAATATATATATAACTTATATATATATTTTCATTTCTCCCTTTGCATTTATATAATACATATTCCTTTTTATATAAGCAAAAATTGATTTATTCTTAAGATGGTATGGTACATTATAGACTATTAAATGTCTCAAAAATAACCCCCTTTTTAATGCAATTTTCATAATTAATGAATAAGTTGTATTTTCTTATTGATGTTATCATTTAAAAAAAAAATAATTTTATTGAACAAATTTATTTGTGCTAATATTTTAATATATATTATTTATGAGAAATATGATATTATAAGTTAGTACGATTCACTAATGTGTTAACATGGGAATAATTATATAAATATATCTGTCTATTCTATATACTTAATGTTGTCTAATATGTGTATTATATATATTAAATAAATATTAGATTTATATAGATAATTATGTCCTACTATTTAATTGGAGTTAACCAACATTGTTCATAATTAAACTAAAGTAATATATTTTCATTATAACATGGAATGTATAATGCTTTATCTTGGGTGACCTTATATGTTACTATTAATAAATTTATTTTGTGATATGGTTCATTTATGCGATTCTTTATTATGTACAGCATTTTTAGGATTTATTTCAGTCTAAACAATTATATTAAAATATATATTAATTTTTGTCTGTATGTAATCATTTTTATAATTTATTTTATGTATTAGTCAATGTCACTTACATTTATTTGTTACTATAGCGACTTTTTTAAGATTATTCTACTGTGATATATAATATATTGTGTTTATTTCGAATTATATTTTTTTGTGAGTCTTCAAATAAATTCATTAATTCGTAATGTTTTTTATTTTTTTTATTCCACCTACTTTTTAACTTTCTTCTTTCTCGTCGTAAGTATGAACCATAAGCCGTATACCGACAAATAAGAAAAAATATAATATATCTATGAAGAATGCATTAATTGTATATTATATATTTATTATAAAATATGTTATAAATGTTTGCTCAGTAAATATTTAATTAATTAAATTTATTTTTAACATTATACACGATGAATATAATTATTAATATTGCAAAAAATAAAACACCCGTGCTTGTCCACGTCACTGGAGATGGAATATCGTCTGATAATGCTCCTGACGCAGGCATTGTTTCTTCTATAATCAATTTTCTTTCTACATTTCCTAAGGAAGAATTCCATAATTCATTTGTATCTTCGCATGTAGATACTTTTAACAAATATTTATGAAAATTTATTTTAAGTTTGTGCATTTATTGCTGAATACTCTTATTACACTTTCTTTTTTCTATATTTATAAGTTCCTCATATTTTTTTACACATGATACAATGTAAGAGCAATTATTACTGTCTTTTTGAAAATATTTAAAATAACCATATAATTCATCAAACATTTCGAATATTTTATATATATCGTCATTCATTTTTAATACATATTCTTTACATACACCAAGTCCTGTTACGCTTACATTATTATATTCATTTATCATTTTATCGTGAAGCTGATCAAACCTTTCAATGTACTTAGGATCTTTTTTCCTTACTAATTGTTTTAGTGCGTAGATAAAAAAATTACAATAAGGTTTTCTAACATGTTCACTATAATCCACTATTTTATACAAATAAAGATCAAGATCTAGACAGTTTGTTGCCAAATTATAATCAGGAAATCCATTTTGTCGATGGGTTCTATTAAAATTATTGCAATCCGTTTCTAATTTACTCTTTATACCTTTATTAATCCCTTTGTAAAGAATATTATAATAGAGTTCTCGACATATGGGAAATACATCCTTATAGGATAACTAATATTGAAATTTATAGGGTATACAAATGTTTTATATTTACAAGAAAAATATATAGGTTTGGTTTTCATAAATAGGACAATTTTAAAATGTAGTAATATGAATAATATTTTTAATAATATGTAGAAACATACTTAAGCATTAGATACATGTTTTGTAACCATTATATATTCTAATTAATATTAAAATAAAATTATTTTTATTATTATAAATTATAGAGTGCTAAAAGTAGTAGAATTAATATTATATTGATATTACATGTATTATTCTTATTAAAATATAAATATAATAAACGATTAAAATTTTCTTTTTTATATATTATAATTTTATAGTAGAATTGTTCTTATTATGTAGAACACTCTGTGTTCATATTTAGGATTCAGTGTTAAAATTTTAGGGTTTCTGTTTTAGGTATTATGATTTGTTTTATTTATTATATTATTCCGGATCATGTTTTATATATTTATATTCAGTGTCATGAAAGGTGTATATAAGCTTTCTATATCCTTATATATTGTAATTATTATTTATTATTTTTGAAAAAACATAAGGAGTAAATGTATTACATAAATTTTCTTATTAATGTATTAAATATTAATAGACATTTCTTATTTATATTATTTCTCTTTATATATAATTTGTGTAAATGTTCTTTCCATAAAAGTTATTGATTATTATATATAATATTTTTAATTATAACATAAAATAATACTAAGTATGATATTTACACACATAGAATTAATTATTTTTATATTTTATTAAAATAATTGTCCCAGTTAATTCTCCACATTTCAGATTTATTATATCACTTCATTTTGACTTTTTCATTAAACTCATTTTAATGTTTTATACTTTATTTAAAGAATATATATTTCTAATCCCCTAAATGATATACTTTTGAATTATTATTGCTCAAATAATTAGGTGAAAAAATTAAATAAGGTATTTGCATTTACATAATAACACATATTTATTTATGCAAAAATATATGTATGTATATTTGTTTGTTTATATAATTTTATTATATCGTTTAATATAAATTAATAAATATATTTACATTATTGTCCTAAAAAAACAATATCACTATTTATAGTTATATATATTCCATTCATTATTTATATATATATAAAAAATGTACTTTTTTCGTAAAGGCATGAGTGGTAAATTTTGTAAGTATATACTGATTTATGCAATAAAATGTTCCTTGAATATAATTATATATTTCATTTTTTATATATATTGATGTAAAAAATATACGTAAAAATTTATTATTACTATAAAATAGATATTTTTACGTGAGGTATGTAATTATTTTGATTTATAGTATGATTAGATATAAACTATAAATTAACGATAAAACACCATTTATACAGTACAAAAATAATAACTTTATATGTAACATTTAAACCTTAAGAGAATTGAACATATTTTTTATGTTTTAAAATTCAAAATGGTGTTATATAACATTTTTTTGATAAAATATGTATTTTGTTATATAATTATTTTTTTTTCGATATACATGTACACTGGGTATATTTTGAATATATATATTATTTTTTGTTAAAAAATAAACTACTATTTCATTAATATATCCTCCAAAGAATTCAACAAATAATGTTATATTAATATTTATATATATTGTGAAATATTATTTATAACGTATATTATTTTATAAAGGAAACATGTATATATAAATTGAATACATTTTTTTTTTTTATCGTTTTTATAAACTAAATCTTTTTACCTGATATGTTATTTCTTTTTATATAAGGTAATTCAAAAATTTATAAATATAATATATTTAATTTTTAATAACAATAAAATTTTGAATGTTTTTAAGGAGTTACTATAATTTTATTGAATCTCTATATATTCTTAGACATGTATAATTCGGAATAAATGATATATGAAAAGGACCATATATAAATGTATTAATATATAATTTGTACTGATTTTCATATAACAAAATATAAAAAATATTTTCAAACAGTTTTCACATGATTATGGGAATCTACACTACAATATATAAAATAAGCTCTTTTTTTATAGGTACATAATTTTTGAATTGTAAAAAAGTAAAAGGCAATTTCTTTAGTGATTTAACCTCTTCTATGAAATTTTTTTTTCACATAATAAAAGTATTATTTAATCAAGCACAGTACATAACGTCCATAAAAGTTTAAATAGTTATAAATAATATATTTTTAAGATTTATTTTTTATTTCTTGAATACTCTCATTAGAATAATAAACCTATTTTTCTTTGGAATTATGAGCTTATATTATTTATACTCAACTAAATAACGAGTTCATATTTGATAATATATAACTCGTATGCTGATAAAATATGATTTAGAACATTTTAATGATTATATTCTATATAAATTACAGACATAATTATTCTGTATTCAACGGTATACATTTTTATATTAATAAATGTTGTGAATTATTAAATTATAAAAAAAAGAAAAAACAAAATAAATAAAATTTGTGTTCATAATTGTGTAAAGCTACTTTTAATCAACATTAATACGGGTTATATAATTATTTTTGTAACCGAATTTAAACCCCCAAATTTCCTTTATTTATCCGAATAGGCAACCCGAGAATCTGATGCTGAATTTTAAATATATGTATACACTGCATTGTCTATATTTTTTATGTTATTATATTTATGTATTTTAAAATAATTTCTTGAAGATAATTTATTGCTTAATATTTACAACATATACTTTTATGTCAATAAAAAGTTTTTAGTCTTTAATTATATTTGTCCTTTTTTTTTGTACACGACATTAAGGCATGTTTAATGTATTTATTATATATGTTCATACAAAGACCTATATGAAAATAATATATTTGCCAAAACTAGTGTATAAATATGTATTAAATGGTTATTTATTATTAGGTATAAAAATTTTTTTTTTGATTATTTTTTTTCTACAGTAAATCGAAAAGAAACTCATTTGAAATTCATGGAACTGATGAATGTTATAAATTAAAAGATATATAATTATTTATTCTTTCATAAACTAATAATATAAACTGACATGGATCCATTATTACTTAAATACCACATACTATATTTATTCTAATGGTATAGAATGAATTTATAGTAGAGAATGTTATCTATGCAAAAAAAAATATCTAATTTATTTTGTAGTATTAGCATACAAAGTATTCACATAATATTAAATGACTTACACAATTTGAAACCATGATTATAAGATTACATATTTATTCTATAAATATATATATTTATTTACTTTTACCATTTAATAAATTATACAAGATAGAGTGGTATATTCATAATTTAGAGCACTATCCCTAATATAATGAGAATAAAATTAAAATTAATTTATACATATAATTATTTTAAATAAAAAATNNATATTTTTATATTAATAATAATTAGGGCTAAACAAAATATATGTTTAAACAATATTTCTAATTATTAAAATATATATTTATTGAATGATATAACCCATAAATGGCAATTTTTAAATATAATAAACAGTGATATTGATAATATTTTTTAATGTATTTATGGTATTATATGTTAAATGTGGAATGATTATTTTGTTTTGTATTTATATCGATCCTTCTTATTATTTTCTATCAAAAGGTTCTATATATGTAAATAACATAAAATGTATGGGAATATTTTAATAATAGTTCAGTTTTCAATATGAATATAAGAGAATTTATTTTTGTTTTTACACTAGTTAGAAGTTTCTATGCTAGATATAAATATATTTCACTGATAATATGCATTGGTTATTAATATATAAATAACAAAATTCACCATTTGTTTGATGTACATCATTCATATTTTATACATTAATGTGATACATATAATTTGTTTCAGTATATATATATTTCATTCTTTTATTACTTATATTATTATATTTCTTGTTTTAATTAGTTATAGAAAAAAATCTTAAATTTTATAAATAAATATTATGAACACAGTTCATCTTCCAAATTTTATTACATCTATTATTAGATTAGAATTAATAATAAATAATAATTGTCATTTATGGTTATATATTATTATATGTTTTTACAATATTTATACCACGAAAATTTTTATGTATTATTGGGAAATATTTAAAAATTTATATTTCATTTATTATCATGCATTATAAAGGGATTATAATTTTTTCATTATATTATCATTATATATAAAAATTTATTCAATTTATTTTTTTTTTTCTACTTGTTTTTGTAAAATAATGATTCATTTAATTTTATTCTGTAAATGAATGTATGTTGAATTTTTTAGTATCAATTATATGTTCTTTATTTGTAGCCTATGTAGTTCCATCCTATTCCGTATTTATTATGAAATAAATCATTGTGAGAGAATTCAGATGAATCCATTATGTTGAGATGATCTTTATTTTTATTATTCCATATATTCCTTATCTTACTTACTGTTGGTTGTAAAAATGAACCCAATGGTGTATACTGGTAATGTAGGAACAATTTGATATATACAAGTCTACAATATATTTTATGTAAAATATCATAATTATGTATAATGTAAATTTTAAAGAAATTATGCATAAATTAATTAATTTTATATTTAACCTTATATAGAAAGAATGTTATCATTAATACTGTAAATAACATAATAATTAAAGTTAATATAACGGTAGGTGTATTTGTAAAATATGCGTGATATGGAATTGCAGGTAATTCTTTTTCTTCTATTATTTGTTCCATATTTTTTATTTTTTGCTCCATAATATTTATATTTTGCATCATATTTTCTATATTTTTCTGCATAAAATTATTTAACAATACACAAAAACTGTCGTTTTTGGCGGATATACACATTTTTGATAATTCCTTGTACTTATTAAAACAATCAGTATTTAATGGGCATATATTACCATTCATTATAAAGTATAAATATAGTTCATTCAAATGCTTCAATACAGAATATATATCCTCATCAATATCTTCAAAATATGTGATGCACACATCAGAAACTTTCTTAACATCTCCTGTTTTGGTTAGTTCAATCATTTTTTTGTAAGCTTCTTTACTGTTCTTCATATCGCATTTACTATCTGTTAGTACACCTTTTAGAAGATAGTTGAAATAGTTACAACTTCGTTTTTTGTCAGAGGATTTCGTATGTTCTATGTAGTCTAAATAGTGTATAAGTCGTTTACAATCACTTTTAAAAAAATTCACAAGATAGGATGCATTCAAAGATGTTTGAATGGTAGTACATGATACTTCAAGTTTAGGATCTACTAGATTTCCTGCATTCCTTGCCTGCTTATCATAATCAAGCATAGAGGTGGAAAATATATCCTCGAAAATGTACTAAAAATAATGTCATAATAAATATATAAGATAAAAATAATATTTATTAGAATATATTTTTTTCTATGTATATATATATACGTAATAAATATAAAATTATATAATGTAAATTGTAATTGACATTAATAGTAGGAACTTACGTCAGGTGTGATATTATTTGGGGGAGCCATTGTGATATTTTATGTAAATTAAACAAAATACGGTTTATATTCATGTAATTATAATTATTCATGCTAAATGTATTATACTACATTCTATATTTATATAAAACTATTTTTATGAATTTATATTTTTATTTGATTCTTCTTTTATAGTAGAATATAATTAAATAATCACTTCTGGATAAGGAAATCAATTATTTATATGATAATATAATATGGAAAAAACATTAATAACTCGGAAATTAAATAAAAATGTAGAATGATAAGGAAATATATATTTTATTTCTATTATATAAATATTACTCATACAATAAATTAGTCTCTTAATATAATAAACTATAAATTATATATTTTAATATAACCGATATTTATCTCATAACATATATATACATGCCTCTTTCTTGAATTAAACTACTGGAAATAAATAGACGTAGATAAAAAAACTTATTTTTATAAGATAAATATATAAATATTTAGTTAAAACTTTATATTCATATTTTATAATAAAATATATATAGTTTGTAATTTAATATACATAGTAAAAAATCATATAATATTTATAAATAAAAATGTCAGTATAGTATTATTCATAAATTAAATGATAAATGATAGAAATAATATTGTTCAAAGATATAAAAGTCACATTAACTTATGCTGAGAAGGAATATAAATATTATCGTTATAAGTCATTTAAATATTATAGTGATATGTTATATATTTAAGAACGTATTATTTTTTATTCATTGATTTTTCATTTCAATAATAACTTATATAAATGATACATCACCTTATAAAATTTAATTATTGCTACATATATTATATATAAATTGAACATAAGCAATATGTTTATGATTCAATATTATATATAACAATTAATATGGGTAAAAGACACAATTAATTTATCATTAAAATGTATATATATATATTTCGACAATTATAATATGCATAAAGCAAATATATATATAATTATAAATATATATTTCTGAAAAAATAAGACAAAATATTTTCCATATATATCTAATGTAGACTAAATTACGAACTATATGTAATACCTATAATTCTTTTTGTTTTTTTAATGCTTTAACAGATGTATTTTTGAAGAATATATTTTTTAGTAAAAATACAACAATATACAACACAAAATATAAACCATGAAATCGAATTAATTTATATGATTTTTTGATGCTCATAACTCAAAGATAAATTATATTTAATAAAATGTGGAACAATTTTTTATCCTTTTTATTTTTTTGATATATTATAAATAATATTTATATTTGCTTTATATTATTAAATATATATATAGAATTTTAAATAATAAAATAATTAAAATATATATACTATCCAAAAAAAAAAAGGGTTAAGTATAAAATTTTTTTTTTGAATATTAGAAGACACAATACAAAAAGGTATTCCTGTTGTGTGCATTTCATATATTGATGAACTTTTTTTTTAAAATTATGTGATTAATATATAAAGCGAAAGGAACAAATATTTTAGATGAAAAAAAATAACATATATTAAATTTATTTTTTATTATAAACTCTAAATGGATAAATTATTTACGTATTACAAGATATATAGTACATATTATATATTGTAATTAAAGATTTTATATTATATAATTATGAAAAAACATTTATATTTATTGCATGAATAATTTGTATTCGATTCACATTTGGATGAAAAATCTGTATTAATTATATGTTTTATTTTAATATAAATGTTATATATAATTATACTTTACAATATCAGTACATAAATATTTTATTATGTTTTTTTATTTTTATTTTATAATATTTAAATAAACTATGAATTCATTACAGTACATTTTTAGTAAAAAATAATAATACATTGTTATTGTATAGAATAAATATATTACACAATTAAATATAGTACTTTTATATATTTATCTTAATAATTCAGATAAAATTATGAAATATGGAAAGATAATGGGATATGACACCTCATACACGCGGCATCATTTTCTTTACAGTAATAGTTATTCGAAATATTCTTTAATGAAATAATATAAAAATTAATACTTATATAATGATTATTCTTATTATAATAGAAATCTATGTTATCATAAAAACATATAAATCTTATAATATTATATTCATAATGTTATTTTGCATAGTATATCATTTTTAACATTATATATGTGTTCCTATAAAATATTATCAAATAATTTTTTTGTAATATATCTTTTAACATTAAGATGAATATAATAATATATTCACTTATTTAATACGTAAGAATATACAAAAACAGAAATAATATTTAATAAATCTGATTTATAATCTTGTTCAGATTATCTCATTTTTTTTATTTATTTTTTTTACTTCATTTCCATGTACATAATATGCTAGCTTTATTAATATATAAAGAGCGAAATTATTTGTTCCACTTAAAGTATAAGAACTTTGGTTTTTATGTTATTAGGAATTAATAAATAATATACATAAAAATTAAAAGGTAATTCTTTAGACTCTATAAAAAAGGGTTATTGCAAATACAAGATATATATGATAAATACATGTATAGAACTTTATAATTTAAGCTGTAATATAATGTTTTAAATTTGGTGAATATATAA
>NW_021629266.1:0-218 GCF_002157705.1 Plasmodium gonderi | reverse complement strand
TTAAATTTGGTGAATATATAAATCTTAAATTTATGACATGTTTGGTATATTTTTTTTATTTAACGTTTTCTTTAGGATATAAATATAAATTATAAACTTTATTTATGTGTTTTATACCTATATTAAATCTAAATTCTTATATATATGAAGCATAATTATAACAATAATTGTTAAAATTATAATTTTTTTAAGAAATGTTTTTAGGGTTCAGGGTTTAG
>NW_021629265.1:13376-21172 GCF_002157705.1 Plasmodium gonderi | reverse complement strand
AAAATTATCTCAAGAACAAAAGAACTCATATGAGAGTGACTTGAACGATGGAAACAATAGTACTGAGAAAAAAAATAAATACCATTCTAAAGGAGTGGAAAAAAAGATAAGGGTTTTATATACAGGAGATGTTATATTGGGGTTATCTATTTGTTATTGTATTGTATTCATTGCATTTAATGGAAATAATGAGGAAATTATAAGTCATGATTCTCTGGAAGTAATATTTGAGCGTAGTGGTGGTTTTAATGGACAGTATAAGGAAGAAACCATAGATGTTTGCTTTGACGTGAATTATAATTCTGAAGAATATATAAATATTATTACTTATACAAATAAAAATATATTTCATAAATCATATTATATAAGAATATTATAATAATCCATTTCAATAAAATTCAATAAGTTAAGATGTGCAAAAATGAAACATATTTTCCAAATAAGGATGACACAAAAAAAGACTAATTTCATAAACACCTAATAATAATTGCAATATATAAGTGCACATTATATATGTTATATTTACTAGATATTTTGATCATAATATAATAGCTACTGTGTGACCACATGTGTTAGTAATGAATAATGAACATAATTTTTAAAAAACAATCGCTAAAAATTAAAATGTATAAGATAGCATAAATATATCGAATATCATTTGAAAAAAAACCAATATACACATAACCGAAACACCAAGCATAATAATTAAACCCTGAATCCTGAATTCATTAAAAAAAAAAAATTTTATAACAACACAATTTATTAAATATATCTATATATTACTTAATAGTATACATATATAAAGAATAAAAAAATACATTTACAGTTTATTGTCAAATTATAACCATAATATATAATATTCAATAATCATTATATAATAATATTACAAAATATATATAATTAAATTTTAAAAAAATTAAAATTATTTTATTGAATATACATTGTATATGAAAGAATAAAAATATAAGATAAGAATTCAAAATTAATGCATAATTTTAATGTTCAAGTAGAAATTTCTAATGGATTAATCTATAACATAAATCTGTTGAAATGAAAACCAAAATGAAATTCTGAAATCTCATATGTATGCACATAACAAAAAAACAGGAATTTAGTGAATTGAAAATTATTTAATGAAAAAGAAAGTATAATCATGGTCATTTTTTTGATTTTTTTAAATATGCTCCTTTTGTTAACATTTATTAAATCAATAATAATGAGGTATATATATTTAATTAAATTTTTAATGAAATATATTCATATATAAATGTTATATCTTTAACTATTTTTTCAGAAGTATTGAAATCATAAAGATTTAAGATGAGTTCAATGATGAACTGGGAAGATGCGTATAAAAATTTTTCTTACGATGGAGAGAAATTAGTTCTAGAATCAGATGATATAGATGATAACTTAAAAAAACTTAAAGATTTTTTGGATAATTTATATAATGGTAAATATAAATGAATTTAAGCTTGACGCACAGAATTGCAATTTATTCAAGGTATGGATTGGCAAGAAAAAAATGTGCATATGCAAAATAGTTAAGGATAATAAAGCGATGCTGGATAAAATAAAAAATGTTTTTCAAACAGGATTTTGTATTAAAACCAATAATAATTACTGCTGTAAGATGACATATACAGAGAATGTATGCGATGAATCATCATCAAAGAAAAGTGCAGATGTGTTGCCAATAGAAAATTATACTGATACTTATAATGTAGATCGAATAAAATCAATTTTTTCTATTTGTTTTCCTCTTCTAACTGTATTTTTTCTTTTTTTTTATTTATTATATAATGTAATATAAAATATAATTTAAGAATTAAGAATAACATTATCTAATTACTTAAATTTATAAAACTTTAACGTTATTTCTACAATATACACACATTATATTTTGTCTTAATTAACACTTTATATATAGTATACTAAAATAAAAAAGTTTCTATATAATAAATATATAAAGGTGAGTCCAATAAAAAATAATATACAAAATAGCTATTCCTCTAAGAATACTGAAGACTTTTCCTTAGGACCGATAAGGAAAAGAATTAATATAAATTACTTATCTAAGGAGTATGCATAACATTAATAAATCTCAAATTAACTCGCATAATTATTGTTTATTTTGAATAAACAATGATACCATAATTTATAATATAATGAAACTAACATAAATAACTAGAAAAAATAAAAAATACTATAATATATTATAAAATTACAGGGTTTAGGGTGCAAGGTTTAAAGTATATTTTTAGTTCTCATGGCTTATAATACTATGCCAAATAGTTTTTTTTATCATAATAAATTTATTATGATTCTTAAAATTATTTTTCACTATAGAATTTGCATGTGTCTTATATTCTCGGATAAAATATAGTAGTAATCTACTATTTACATCCAATTTATATTTTTTTTTGTTCATATATTTTAATATTATCCTAGCATATAATTTGTAATAAATAAGTTATGTATATATATTATGCATATTTATTTAATTAGAATAGTTAATTTCTGTTAAACCTTTAATTTAATACATCTATAAATATATAAATTTAATATAAAAAAATATCCTTACCAAATACAAATTGTTCTTTATCAATTGTTACATGTCTAATAAAAGCTATAGTTTTTTAGACACTATAATATATGAATCCTTAATGTAAAATAAAAAAAAAATAGTATTGTATAACATATATAATATAATACATTACATTGATATTTACATTTTGCTTTAATTAAAAATACTTAATCTATTAAATATAGATAGTTTATTTATTTATTTTTTTTTTTAGTATCCTTATTTCTATTAAAATTTTATTAAAGAATACTACTAAAGAGATACAATGTCTATAAGACAGAACACTATATAAATATAAACATATTATTAAATATATGTTAAAACCATAATTATCAAATAAGTAATATTTTCTATATTCACGTGTAATATTAAACACAAGAAGATATAATTATTGGTTAATACCGCAGTTAAGGTTATTTAATATAAATTTTATGTATAACAAATTCGTGAATATGCTATACAACAAAACGTAAAAGATTATAATAACATTATTCATCTTCATGAAGATAGAATGTTTTAAGGAATTATAAATATTATTATATGTTATAACATATATTTAATTTAATTAATTGTACTTATGCGATCTATAAATTTTTTTATTAACTGAAATTTATTGTCATCATAGAAATTAATGTTTGTACTTGTAAAGGAAAATAATAGTTTGAATTTAATATATAATTAGAATATTTAGATGAATAAAAATTTTATTTATTAGCATATATATTATTAATGTTTTATATAAGAAGCAATATACATGTTAATAATAATATTATAACAACATGAATTGAAGTAGGAACTATTAATTTTTGGCTTTGATGATAAGTTAATCTTTCTGATAAACTTATTTCGTAGTCACTTATTGATTGGAGGTAATTAAATTTTTTCCTAATATTTAATTATTTTTTATGTAAATGAAAGACACTGTTTGATACATAAGCATTCGTTAGACGATAATATATATTTTCACACTTTCTGGAACAGCTTCATTTATTTTCAACGCACTAGAATTAGAATTTTCTATACGACAAATTTCTATATTAATATGATATATACTTTAGAGTATTTCTAATTTATCATAAGTATTATTTATCTGATTATTAAAAAGAAAAGCCTTTAAATATTTGCTATTATAAACTATATTTATCAACTTACCATAAATATTTTTGGCCTCTCTTTATATAGTTTCCATTATTTGGTTTATATTTATGTGTACAATAATAGAAGTATGTAAAGGGTTTGTTTGCAAAGACGTATTATTTGCTAATGTAAATATTTAATATAAATATTATATAGATTGATATCATATATAAATAGCATTTGTTTAAGAAATATTTGAAAATTCTCCTTTAATTTTTTTTCAGGCAATCTTCCACGTTTTTTTATTGCTCAGAAAATTATTTATGACACTATCAGATTCAGTAAATAACGAATTTATAGATACATACTAAAAAAATATAAAACTAATAATATTGCAAAAAACATATAATCATGAAGCAGTTTACATAAAAATAATGGAAATTTATATATATATTTACTAATATACTGGGAGAGATATAACAGTAATTTTATCTTATCATAGATTTTACCACATGATTATGATTATATGATTTTTCAAATTAATCTAATAAAATATTGCCGTTTACAAGCACATGAATTTAAAATATTAAAAAGATTTATACATTATATTAAAAAATATTATTTACACATAATTAGAACTGTAGAATTCTTAGAAAGAATAATAATAATATAACTACTATTTATTATTCTAATAATAGCATTTTACTGTTTGTGATATATAATGTATTTTCTTAATTATTTTGAAGGAATATATGAAAAACATAAACATAATGCTTAGTTAAAAAGACAATAATATTTTTTGTCAAAATTACGCATAAAATCATATTAAATATTTTAGAGTTCAGAGTTAATGATTTTAGTTTTAACGATTTATCTTTTATTTTCTTAATTTGCAGAATATTTTTACTTTTGTATATTATATATTGAGGTGTATATATTGTAAATAATATATCAAAATATATTATTTATATATTTGTATTTTGAAAATATAAAGCATATATTATTTATTATTATTATTGTTAATTTACAATTATATTATTTTATTAAAATTCATAAAAATAAAATAAACTTAATTACCTTTGGTAATTAAAATATACAATCTATTATTATACAATAAGGGTTTTTATTATATATATATTGAATATTACATTAAGGTTGATTACAAGTTATTTTGTTATAACATCCAGTATATATATTTTTATTTTCTTTGTTTCAAAATTTATTTAAAGAATGTACTAGAAGTTCATATTAGATTTCATTTTAGTGTTTTATTAATTCTAGTATTCTTATAATTTTTAACATATTTTATTCATTATATATGTTTCATTTATTTTCTTCTGTTAAAAATGAATAATAATTATTATTTTTAATTATATATATATTGGATGAAAATAATTACATTTTTGTGGGTTAATTATAAACTCATATTTTTCAAACAGTGAATAAATATAATTATTAATGCAGTTATATTATCATATTTAACCATTATGCTATTATAAATAAGTTATATATTATGAATGCACTACTTTGCATGATTTTATTTAATTTATATATATTTTTAAAATTTGTATTATGCTTATAAGAAAATAAATTAAATTTAAATAGATATGCGCTGCTAATAGTGTACAATATATATATGGAATGATTGTTTCATAACATAGAAGTATATATTATTTTCTTATTATTTTGTAATATGTATAATGTTATTAGTAATTGTATTAGGTCCAAATTCATAATATCTCATTTCTACTTAGTATTCAGAAAACACTTATTTGAATATTGTTCATAAGTAACAAATAGTATGAAATAAGATTACGCGCGCATTTTAATTTATATTTAGTTTTTAATGAAAACATAATTATTAAAGGAGAATTATATGAAAAATATTGGAATACTTTTAATACATTATATTAATGTATAATCTGTACCTCACGCATTTTTCATATTTAATGTTTTTCATAAATGTCTTATTGTATTTAAATTACATTCTTCTATAAAAAAATATAGATTCATTGTTTATTATTTGACGTTCATATTTATTATTTTATTGATTTTGTTATCTAACGCATTATAACTATGTGTGACCTTTAATCATTATAATATATAAAGAGTATATAAAAAAAAATGTTGTAATGGTAGAGATATATTTTATAAAACGTTCAAGATATAATATTTTAATAAAATATAAAAAAGAATATATATAAATAAATGATTCCATAATATACATAATTTTTAAATAATCAATAGAGTACTATATAAAATAATTAACAAAAAAACACTATTTTAAAAGTTGCAATTAAGAGAAAGAGCAAAAAATATAAAATATAAAAGCATAGGTTTATTTTTGTAGAACGTTTAAAAAAAATTAAAAATTTTATTTTATTATTATATAAATATATAATATCATATTTTTTTATTAACCTTTATATTTTCCTTATTTACTATGAAAATTATGCTTAGCATGAGAAAATGATACTCATTTTTTGACAAATTATTTTTGCATTTCTTCAATTATTTTGCTGAAAGGCCTTAGAGAGATATACTCTAACTAAAAAATAAGATTTAATGATTATCAATAGTATAAATATATATGTAGCTAATTTAGATAATTAATAAAAATATTTTACTACTTAAATATACTACAATTATGAATCCCATTTATTATTCTGGACTCCATTAATATATATATTTTTTATAACATTAATATTATGCATATGTATTATAATTTTCAATAATTCTACATATTTATATATACTGCATATATTATTTTTATCATTAATAAATATATTGCATCATTCATAAGCTTTTATTCAGTATAAATAGCATGAATTATAATTTTTTATATAATTCACAAAAAATATAAAAGTAAATTCTATAATTTTAGTTTTATACATAATAGTAATCCATTCAATAAATAAAAATATATTCTATATGTTAATAAATAAGCACTTTATAATATTCTACGGATACTTATTTTTAGCATTTGTATTATTGGATACAAGGAATTAACATACCCTTTAATTATAAAAAGCACATAAGAATAGTAAAAATATTCATAAATTTATTCTTTATTATACAAATATATATCACTTATAATATATTAATAATTTCTCTAATATTCAATTATTCTGTATTGTAGATATAAGTTATGTTCTCAGATTTATAATACGAAGACACATTTTAATACATATTGGAATAAATGATCTACGATGGAAAATTTTTTATTCTTAATCAGTAAAGACTTATATATAAGTATAATTTATTAGGCTTAACATTTTTTTATATATATATTATTCTTTATACTATGATAAGGCAAATATTGAATCATAATTCATTAAGTATTAATCTTAAATTATAAAGAATAACATTAGTTTGATGCTTTATTTATGCCAAATTTTTACTCAAAAATAAAGATATGTACATATATATACAATATAAAATAATTATTTCTTACATAAATATATTCTTCATTTAATTTATTATTGTGGGTAAATATATATCTAAGTGTTACATATATATGACAATAAGATGAGTGTACCTTTTATTATATAATATTATGCATATATTCCAATGTTATATAGCTATTTTCTGCTGTGTATTTATATTATCAAATATGTGCTTTTTTTAAACATTAATTATATTATTTAACAAAAGAACAAATTAATAAATATTTAAAAAATATAGTAATATTTATAAAATATTAGCTCTAATAAAAGTTTTATTTATGTAATCTTTGTTTGATGCTTTTATTATACAAATACTTAAAAATAATAATTTATTTTTATGTATTAATTCACAAATATTTATATAATGGAAAGTCAAAAAACCATGAAGCATAATGTATGTTTCTGTATGTTGTTATAAATATAATTCATATCAATTAATACTAACGTATCATTATTTCTGAAAAAGAAGAAATTATTTCTTTTCAAAATTATTATTTTAAAATTTTGCATTAATTACTGTTTTAATTTGTTGTTCGATTTTACTGATACATTTCCCCTATGTATACATGATTTTAGAAGGACACATTTTACTCCTGCAGATAAAGTGGCTCATCAGTTAACACTGTGTAGTAATTTTCACAAAAATTATAGAGATACACCTAGTTATTATTATTTTAGTACATATT
>NW_021629265.1:12238-13370 GCF_002157705.1 Plasmodium gonderi | reverse complement strand
ATGCATGTTGTAAATATTTCTTTTACAATCTGTAGTATATAATGAAAAAATATGGATGCACTAGTGCATATAGAAAAATATGTTGTGAAGTAATGAAGAACTTAGCTTTATCCTCATCCAACTCAACTATTTCAAATTTATTCAAACAGTGTGATTATTATCCTTATGATTTTGATAATGATATATATCAAATATTTAGAAAACTAGATTTTATATATAATAAGATAAACGATTTGAGAACATATCAATATCCAAGTTATTGGAGTTTTTATTATTTTAGAGATGGAATAAGAAAATTAGAAAGTATTCAAAATAAGTATAAGGAGTGTTTTAGGTTGTTACTTGAAAATTTAGATGGCTTATTTATAAATATTTTGAAAGGATTAAATACTAATCTTTGGCAAGTACAATCATTCTCAAAGCAACTTACGTACCAAGAAAAAACCACAGGAGTTCTAAAAAAATAGGAGAATAGGACAAGAATGGATGCTTCTTCAAAAGCAGATACATTAATGGGTTCAGATTCATTTACATATTCTGGTACACCAATAAGCACAGGAATAAGTATATTATTTTTTGCAATATTAATAATAATATTCATCTTGTATAAGGTCTAAAATAAAATATATATATTTAATATATATTTTATTCCAATTTATATAACATATTATAATGAAAATTTATACTAAATATATGATTATTTAAAAAAAAAAATCATCATGACACATTGTTTTCAGTAAACTCCTTTTGGATCATATGTACAACCAAGAGGAAGAAGGTTAAGGAAGCTAATGAAAAGAAAAAATAAAAAATATATGATATTTAATTATTCATAAGAAAAATTGTACAATCAATTAAATGACAAACAATATGAAATAACAAATAGATCATTATGAAAAATCTAAAAAATTATTAACAATAGAAAAACAAAATAAATTTAATTTAAATTTTTTTAAATAATATAATATCATTAAAAGGCATTTTATTTATATAAATTAAAAAACAAGCATATATTTAATATAAAATTTTAAATAAAGGGAACAAATATATTAATTTTTTTTACTGTATGGAAACTGAAATATAGGTTTTGGTATATCCCCATATAATATGCATAATTGTTATCAAAATGTAC
>NW_021629265.1:9806-12233 GCF_002157705.1 Plasmodium gonderi | reverse complement strand
ATTTAAAAATATTGAGAATTAAATTTAATACATTAATATTTTACTTAAGTTATCATTTTAACACTCAATATATGTTTATTATATCTGATGTAAGAATGAATTTGAAATAAACACTCTACAAATAACTCAATGAATTATCTTTCAACGCTATGCACAATATGAACAAATATTTTATACCAAAAAAATAAATAGAAAAAAGCGCTGAATTAGAATCTTTTTATATCGAATTATTCTTATAAATTCATGTATCCGTAAAATAACATGGATTATAAATCCTTATAATTATGCTTTAATGTTAAAAAAATCAATTTATTTGAGTAATATACTTGCTCATGCGATTGAAAAATTTCTATATTAATTTAAATATTTCTGCATATATTAAAAATGAAATTTTAATACTATTTTAAATAAAGCATACACAAAATATTCTGAAAAAAAATATAATACTTATATATTCTTAAAACGATAATTCATATCTCATTAAAGCGTTATAATTATATTATTATATTACTTTTTATAAAAAACATAATATGTATACTTCATAATATTCAATTGAACACATTAAATACTATTAATTTTGAAGGTTCTTAACACCTAGAATTGCCTAATCCTCAAATAAGCATTCAAAGATATATAATGCTAAAAGTGTTCCCAATGCCAAATTTATGAGAACACTGAAATATAGTGGAATTATGATAATTATTTAACTTAATACCTTTTGTATATAATTATACCTCAATATTTCAGCCATATTTTACGCCTATAAATGTACATCTTATTTGCTTTTTCATAATTTTTTTTTTAATTATAGAATTTACTGTACTAAAAATATTTGTAATACACAGAACCTCAGTGTATATATATTTTATACCAGGCATTCATATGCTTATATTTTTTATAGTGTGCTATTTTTTTCAATTTAATATTAATTTTGTTCTTATAAACTAGAACTTTTAAATAAAGCTCTAAATATATCTCTTCCATAAGCATTTCCAATAGATATAAATATGTAATATAGGAATTATATTCCCATTTGTAGTTTTTTTATATTACATAATTATTAACAAATAAAATCATATAAAATTATTAATAACTAAGAATAACAAAAAAAAAAAAAAAAAATAATAGATATATGAAAACAACATTATATTGTTTTGACACATGTTATAATGCGATAGATAATACAAGAACTCAGTTATTTCTTTTGATTTACAAATAATAAATCATATATATATTATTAAATACATAATACCAATTAATATTCGGATATTCATAAAAAATATAAGAAAAAAATATTTAACAAACGAGTATTCATATATATGTACATAAATATGTGTTCTGTAAACACTAGAATTTATACTTCAGAAAAAAAAATTCATGGAATTTATTTATCATCGGAGATGATAAATTAGACAAAAATTTATATGCAAAAATCATATCTAGAAATTTGAAATATTACGCAAAAATTATTTGTATATTAATAGGCAATTTATTATAAATATCTTTAATAATTTTAATAAAATTTTAAAAATATACTGTTTTGCATTGTGTATAAAATGAGGAATAGTTATACTAATAGTCATATTTTTTAAAAATATTATTAAAAATAACTAGACATATCTGTATATAAATTGTTTATTTTCTTTTTCATAATAAATGTGCATTAAAATTTTTGAATGTAAAAAAAAATAGCAATGATAAATATATTAATATTAAAAATAATTGTATATAAAATTGATGATAATTTTGTCATGATTTATAATCAGATTATATAACTACATATTTATCATTGCATGCGTCAAATATATAAGACGAACTTGAACTGATGTATTTACGATATTATTCTAGTAACACCACAATATTCAGTAAATATTAATAAAAAAGATTAGATAATATTATATATATAGGTAAATTATTATCATATAATGTATTTTTATTGTGTTCATCATCACAACACATTAGTATATGTAACAAAAAAAACATGTTACTTATGCATCAAAAGAATAATATTCTAAAATATTAAAATGAAATAGTAAGACATAATAATAAAACCATCCATTGAAGCATAAATATAATTCTGAAACATTATACATTTGGGAATTCGTATATATAAAATTTTAACTATACGTTTATGCATACGATGAAAAAAAAATATTGTAATTTTAAAAAGAATACTTATTTATATAATAAATATATACATTTCAAATTTATTATTGTATTATTCAAAATAAAATGATTTCTTCTCCTTTGTTAGATGAATAATTCTGTAAACATATTCTTATACCGATATCGATATATGTAGCAGAAATATTAATTTGTGCGTCTTAATCAGGATTATTATATATTACTGTATGTTAAATTAAATCTTTTCGAAGACTCTATATTTTCATGAATCGAAGAATCTTCTATTATATTCCTATCCATTAT
>NW_021629265.1:3745-9622 GCF_002157705.1 Plasmodium gonderi | reverse complement strand
TAGCTGAAGGATTATTTGAAATTAAATATTCTAATTTTTTTTTATTTGCATGAGGATAACCCTCTTGATTCATATTATATTCCTTCGACATTTGTTGTTCTTTTAGTATTTTTTCAATTTCATGTTGATTTACCACTTCCGTACATGCCGTGTTAGATAATTCCCATCTCTTGCTTTCTTTTAAATATTCATTAAAATCATTGCAATATGAATATTTATTTCTATATTTTTCGCATACATCCTTTATCTTATTATATACTGTCGTATATTTACCAAGAAGATCCTTATATTCACGATTACAGTACTTATCATACTTGTCTAAATCATTTTTTATGTGAACATAATCTTTTGTATAATCAAATAATATCTTAATATCCATAAAATCATTTTCATTTATATTATAATTATTATAATTACTATAATTACATATGCTCTGACCCTTACTATTTTGCAGAAAATGTTTAATCGTATCCATAACAGTATTAAAGAACATACTATTTGATAAATTACTATGTACTACATCGCCTAACCAAAAGTACAGATAATCACATTTAGGTTCATCAAATTTATTTGCCTCATTTTCATTATAAACATAACATAAAGCTTTATGTATTCTGTCGGAAACCTTTTCAATCCCAGGATTACTTTTTTCAAGATTCTTTACATTTGTGTCAATAGAAGAACAGTTGGAAGTACTAGCTGCTTTATCGAATATATCGTACATCTTTTTTGTAGGTAATTGTGCAAGTTCTTTATCCTATTAATATAAAATAAAGGATAAAATATTTACTTTTTATTTGAAGAATAAATATAATAATTGATTTATGAAGAAATATAATATTTTATCGTAAGTAATAATTCCAATTGTATAAAAAGGCTACCCCTAGATAAGCTCTCATTATTAAAGAATGTTAAAATGTTATATCCAAAAAAAAATAGAGTCATGTATTTAGTATGTATTTCATTATATATTAAAAAATTACAAATAAAATTCATAAGAATATATATAACGCTATTATGATTTTGTATTTGTTTTTAGGATTTTGTCTATTTTTATAACATTTTATCATATGTGATTTTCATATCATTATGTTCTATCAAATATGGATTTATATTTGTTCGTAGCATATGCTACATAACCATAAATATTTTAATCTTTCCATGTTATTTACAGTATAATTCTTAATTAAATTATTTGAAATTTCAAAAAATATATATAATAGTGTATACATAACACTTATAATATATATTCTCTATGAATAATATTTATCATGAAAATTGTCATAGAACCTATTGATTAAATTAAATATTATATTTTTCTTTATTTTATGGAAAATACGAATATATTAATTTCATTTATATAATTTATATAAATATTTATATAATTATATGTATCACTAAAGAAGTTATAACTTTTTCTGTTAATGCTATAAATTTAATGGATTTCATAAAAAATAACTTTTGTTTTCTGAGAGCTTATTAATTTCTCTTCTATTTCCACATTATATTTGAGAAGTATCATTCATATGTTATTGATATTAATTATAATATTCTAATTCGATACGTTAGATAAATTATAAAATACTTTGTTTTATGTATACCACTATAATTTATTTATTGGAAAATATAAAATTTTCTTTATTTGTATGTTATTTTAATTGTATATTATATAAGCTAATAAAATTACTTCTAAATTTATATTTTTCTAATCAGAAAAAATATATATTTATAATTAAAAATTTACGAAATTTTTTTTTTTTTTTATGTATATATGAAGCTATTACTTGGTAATAAGAATAAGTATTACATTTAACAAATACTTTCATATTTTTGAAAAGCTAAGCGTATTCAATAAAATATTTTTTTGAATGTCATTTATAATTATTCTATTATAATTAAAAATATATAGACAGAGTTTAATTAATACAAACATTTCTATGTGAAATATTGTATATTTCTGTGTATATTTTTATTAAAGTGTATAATATCCGTATGATGGTGAACTTATTTATACACAAGACGAATGTTAACATAACTAGTTTTAACATTCTACCAATGTCACTAAAATATTCTATATTTAATGATATGTACAGTTTTTCATTTTTTTAAATCTCATGGATTCTGTAAAATAAAAGAATTTATTATTAATCATTCATTCTTTTGTTAATGGCTATTTATTTTCATCTAATAATATCACATAAATGTACATATTTATTTGTTATAATATATTATGGAGTTGTAATAGAAAATAATTTTATACATGATGAAAGTACTTTATCATATCTATTTTTATTGAAGAAGAATATAATTATAGATTGAAAAACATGTGTCTATATATGAGCCACTATTTTATAATTTTTTTCAAATACACTTCAAAGAACCATGAAAAAAAGATAAATATGAAATGACTTATTAGTATCTAATGTGCAAAATATTTTGAAAATGTAACAGATACTTATGAATACCAAAAAATATAATACACCAAAATAATTATTAATACTTTTTAAATGTTCATATATTACATACATTTTATTCTTTTATAGTAAAATCAATAAACAAATATTAATTGCGTTCTAATTTTCTGAATATATTTCTTTTTTTCTTATATTTTTGTTTTGTTCTAATTGTTGTTTTCATAATGCTTCATTCTCTACGTATACACCTGACATTTTCACTATAAATATTTATAATATCTTAATTACTAGCAAAAAATCTTTCAAATATATTGATCTCATCAATATAAACTATTTATATATACATTTTCAATATTCCTACATTACTACACGCAAAATGGAGTAAGAATATTATAGAAATATATAAAGAATAATGAAAAATACAAGTTTTCCTTTTGTGTTCTTATTAAGCATTAGAGGGATTAAATTTGCGCATAAATATATCCCACTTTTTGTAATTAATTTCCTATGACCATTAAATTCCTAAATATTTTAATTCTGAAAATAACATTGTTAAAAAGGCATGGAAATGTCGTTAAAGATGATTTATGATGTTTATTATATAAAATAATAATTAATGCGTTATATCATATTTAATTAATTAGGAAAATTAAATTAAATCATAGTTAAAAAAAATCAATATATTTATATATATTATGTAAGATAACCTAAAAATTTTAATTATTTCTTTGTCTATAATGATTTAGAAAAGGGTTAATAAATTAAATATCATCGATAACAATCATTGAAGTAGATATATTTTGGAATTTTGAAATAGGAAATAAATTATAATTTCTTGTTTCATTCTACCATAATATTTTATATACAGAAAAATATGTATCTATATGTAGTAATAAGATAATTCTTAATGTATAAGGATATATAGATAAAAATTTAACTAGTTAGAACAATTTGTTCTGCGACTATTATTAAAAAATAACAATTTTCTTTAATTATAAAAGGGATAATATTATGAAAATACATAAGTTACATAATTGTGTTATTTAAATTTATTGCATCAATTATGCAATTTACTACATATCTGATAAACATGTTAATATAAAATTTAAATGAATGATTAAATGCATTCCCATTTTAGGATTTACAATAAAAGACATGACTTGGAGAAAACAATATGCATAAAAGAATTAAAAGGAATACAATACTTAAAATGAAATCATAGAAAATTTATAAAAGAAATCAATGTATATATTATTTTTGAAAAATAATATTATTATATTGAAGAAAAAATATTTTATAGAACGTATATCGTATGTAATTTGGTTAAAGACTGGTATATTAATAAAAACATATATATGATTTTTTAATTTAGACACCTGATGATTATATTTCCTGCACTCCCAATTATATAAATTTTTTAACCTATTAGTTTTCCTATATGATATATAATATTTAATATTTAACTCATTATCCTTTTAGATGATGTCGATATTCATATTTATATATGTGTTTACAAAAAATTTAAGGTTCCGTAATTTTCTTAACATAGAAAAAGAAAAAAATTTTGATGTTTATATTTGTTCTTCTTAAATAAATATAAATAATTTTTATAAGGTTATAATTATCTATATAGCATCATATATGTAATAATGCTTTGAGATATATTTAGTTTCACTATATATATATAATTAAAAATAAATGCCAAAAAAAATTTTAAAAAGAATTATATATATTCATAATTGAAAAAACTCCATATTATAATGATTTCATTTGTATTTCTTACACTACTTTTATGTAATTTCATTAAATATTTTTTATACTATTATATAATCTATCATACGCATGCGATCATGTAACTCAAGAGCTTCAATATATGCTTATGTAATTATTTAAAAGTTTAAGACAATTATATATGAAATTATTTTTACATGGAATAATAATGTGTATATAATATTTAGTCATTAAAATGTATTTTTATATTAAATCATATGATAATCGTGATGTATTTGATATGTTTTATTTGGAATATGTGATATGTTATGTGAATCTAATAACATATAAAACATTAATTTGTTTGAATTTAAATATATAGATGTCCATTTCGTCATATTATAAAAAAGGTTAAATTTGTATTTATATCTATTATTTATCTTAGGAATAAACATAATATAAATATATCTATCAATATATTTATCTGAAAATCATATCAATTCTTACATAAGATATTATTATATTTTAAATACATACAATACTGATATATCACATTCTACAAAAATTTTTCTTCGCAATCATTTCAATAAATTCGTATATCTATATAAAAACATTTATTCAAGATAGTCTTATTCTAATAATAGGTCTTATATTCAGGGTTCATATATTGAGGGATGTAAAAATAATGTAGACCTTATAAATAAATGTGTTAACATATATATCCTAAAATAAGAAATTAATTAAATCAAACATACATAACATGCCAATCATTTAAAAATGATATATTTAACAAACATAAAACATTATTTTATATTTTTTATTATAAATATATGTATATATTTTTTTTGTATTAATCATTTTTGATAAGATCTAATGAATTACTTTTTATGTTTTAGATATATAAATTATTTTAATTATATTTTAATACATAATAATATATAAAACGAATATTTAATATTTTTAGTGGAACAAATAATTTCTTTCGTAATTAATTTATGGCATTAGATCATTATGTACATGGAATTATAGTAAAAAAATAAGTAAGAAACATGTTCCATTTTCATAATGATTATAAACCAGTTTTATTAAATATTTTACCAGTCTTCGTATATAATTCCGTGTTAAATAAATGAATATAGTATTATATTTTTTATTAGATTATATTAATATATATATTATAAAAGAATTATTTCATCATATTTATAAGGAATATATATATGCTAAATATGAAATACTACGCAATACATCATTAAGGAAAATAAATGTATATGGTTTATATAATTTTATGATAAAATAATTTGTATTATAATAGTAATCCATATATAACTATTAATTTTTATATTATTTTATTTAAGCACATTTGGGACAAATATTTATATATGCAAAATATGCTTTGTGCACAATTTATGTCAAAGCATATTATATTCATATTTCATGATTTTATTTCTATTATTACGATAAGCATATAAAAGCATTATATATTTTTTGTATTATATTTATATTGTAAAATAATAATTTAAGTTGATTTCATATTAAAATTGCACCCTAAGGAACTGATAGTAAAATTAAATACCATGAAATTATAAAAATAATGCATAATATATTATGTGTGTTCTGATATTGTAAATTATCAATATAAATAACATGTATAGTAAAATAAGACATCTATTTTTTATGATATTTACAGTGAAATATTGGTTGTATGGAAATAATCATGCAATGTATTTATATTTTTCAATATCATATAATAAAA
>NW_021629265.1:2403-3691 GCF_002157705.1 Plasmodium gonderi | reverse complement strand
ATAAATTTAATATATATTATAGTTTTTTATGTAAAATATTTATACGCTTCACTTTTATATAATGTAAATTCAAATTTTAACCAAATGTTCCATCCATATATAAAATACAAACTACAAATATATTATTCTATATTTTGTACCTCCAATTATGAAGAAAATTTTTCTTATCTTTAGATTTTTTTAGTCGTAGTATGCAATATATATTTAATGTGTTTTTTTTTAATTTAAAATTCGATACACTTGATTGATAATATTATGCATATATAGTCACAATATATATAATGCAAAAAAAAAAAAAGAAAAAGACATATATCATAAGTCATAAAATGTATCCTTTATTTGATTCATTAACTTCAAAGACCTATATAAATTCATTAGTTCATATTAATTATATTTTTTTATATATTTTGTTAGAATTTTATGAAATCTTATTATTCTTCAAAAACACATTTGTTATACCATTAAAAAAATAAAAAATTTATAAGCATAATATGATAAATAGTTCTTGATATTCTTTATATTAGATATATATGAAAATTAACTTGTTCTACATTTTCATAAATATACATTTATAATTAAATATATATATACATTTTATATATATTTAAAAATAGAAAAATATTATACTTCATAATAATAAATTACATTAAATCTTTTTCCCGCATTAATTGTCATCTAATTTTGAACCATGAATACATGATCTATATTATATAAATATATGTAGCTATAAATAATATTAATACCTTTCTTTCTGTTCTATATATCGAATTAATGAAATAATCATCAATGAATAAGAAAACGTAAACACTTTTATATATAAAGTTCTTATAACAATTAATAGAATTATGATGGTAATATTTAAATTTTTCCTTACATAAGTTACAAAGATATTTATGCTGAAAATAATTATATTTCTTTTATTAATCATTTAATTTATAAAAAAATATTACTTTCTTCTGTTTATATAAAAATATATAATTATTTCATTGTATGTATATTAAATAACAAGGAATAAATACTTAATTATAAGTAAAAAATTAAGAATATAAAAATTATACAATATATTTATATTCTTAATTGATTAAAATGATTATTTATTAAAAATATCCATTAATATCCAATATATACATATACGAAAAAGACACATAAATGCGTATTGTGAAAAGAAATATTTATTTTATTGATATATATATTTTCAAGTGTTTCGTTTTAAGTATATAATTTATTATATTAGTATTATATATATATCCGTTATACAAAATATAATTCTTATCATTTTGTATTTCTA
>NW_021629265.1:0-2224 GCF_002157705.1 Plasmodium gonderi | reverse complement strand
TATTTTATATAAATATAGTGTGTCGTAGAATAGTTTTACATACAAAATCTTATATTTATAAATATGTTAACTTTATTTTCTATAATTTACATAAAATAGCATAATGGATGGCCAAATGGATATCGATCTCATGTATTTTCCTACTATTAATATCAATTACAATTTATGTAAAGTAATTTGAAATTGGTGGCATGTATATAAAGATATGAAAAAATTCATTTTTATAAATATTATTATAATCTTTTACATGCATAATATCTTTTTTTTTAGTTTGACTTTAATGGCCTATTTTCAGCGTGTATGAATGAATATAATAAGCATAAAAAAAAATAGAAATTTTTTTGAAAATTCTAAACTTAAACGTGCGTGTATGTTTATTAAAAAATATTTGAGTTGTAACAGCAATACTTGGAGGTTTTTAACAGGCTATAAAGAACTTATAAAATATTTATTCTTTATAAAATATAAGGAAGTCCCTCATGTTAAATCAAGATTTATTTATTTATTTAAACTATATTCTAAATCTTGTACTAGACCATAGTAAATGCGTAAACAAAAAATAAAAAGATTTTTACGATCAAATTATCGAAAAAAGTAATGAAATAGATATTAAGAAAATTTATAATGTATGTAATAGTGATATTCAAGATATTGATAACAAATTGTTTTCTTTATTGAAGGATCTGAATGGATTATATGAAACATTGTCTCCTGGCAACACATACCTTTCTGATGGATGTTGCAATGCAATGTACATGGAACTATCAAAGAGATATAAAGAGGTAAGTAATCACAGCCTTCATACAGTGATAGATGAATATAAAAACAAATATATGCCATATTTGACGGAAGCAAAAGGGCTGATATTCCTTATATTTCCATCAACTCGCGAAACATTATCATAACTTTAATTATTATACCTTTTACAGTATTGATGATAACATTCTACATGTTTAAGGTAAATATAAAGTTGACTAATTTATTATATAATTTCCTTTAAATTTACATTACTAGTAATTATAGAGAATTAATATAAAATAAATAGTACATATATATATTAAATTGTTCCTACATTATCAGTATACTACATATGGTAGATTTTTACAACCAACAATAAGAAAATTGAGAATATGGAATAAAAAAAAAGATGATTATCTCAACATAATGAACTCATCTGAATTCACACACAATGATGTTTTATAATACGTATGAAATGGGATGCAACCCCATAGGCTACACATGAAGAACATAAATTACTACTATAAAATTAAACATAGCTTCATTTAAAGAATAAATTAAAAGAATTATTATTTTACAAAAACAAATAGAAAAAGAAAAATAAATGGAATAAATATTTAAATATAATTATAATATCATGAAAAAATTATAATTATTTTATAATACATGATAATAAATGAAATATATATTTTTAAATATTTCCCAATAATACACAAAAATTTTCGTGGCCAAAATGTTGTAAAACCATATAATAATATATAAACGTAAATGGCAATTATTATTTATTATTATTGATAATCTAATAATAGAAAAGTAAAATTTTAAAGATGAACTGTGTTCATAAGTTTTATTTATTTAATTCAAGATTTATTTCTGTAACTAAATAAAACAAGAAATAAAATTATATACGTAATAAGAAAATGAAATGTATACATACTCAAACAAATTAAAGGTATCATATTAATGTATATAATATGAAAAATATACATAAAAAGTATAGTGAATTTTGTTATTCATATCATAATAAACAATGAATATAACGAGTGAAATATATTTTTACCTAGCATAGAAACATCTAATTAGTGTACAAATAAATATATTTTCTTTTAATTATATGTTGAAAATTGAACTATTATTCAAATATTCTCATAAAATTCATGTAATTTACATATATATATATATAATTTTTTAATACAAAATAATGAGTAGTATCCATATGAATACAAAGCAAATTAGTTATTCCTAATTTGACATATAATACCATAAATACATTAAATAATATTAGCAATATCTCTTTTTATTATATTCACAAATTGACATTATTAGATTATATCATTCAATAATAATATTATTTATAATATTTAGAAATACTGTTTAAACATATACATTGTTTAACAAAATTTATAATGAATCTAAAAATATCTAACAACATTATCGATAAAACATTTATATACACAAAATCTATTAAAATAACTCAGAATTATTA
>NW_021629264.1:15830-24427 GCF_002157705.1 Plasmodium gonderi | reverse complement strand
TTACCTACAATTATGCATTTGAAAATATGAGAATAATAGATCATACGAATATTTAGAACAACACAAAATTATATATGTAAATGTATTATATATTAATTAAAATAATTGTTATATTTAGAACACTAGGTTATATTTAATTTATAACACTGACATTGTTAATAATTCTATCAACAAATAAAATGTAGTCGGAATTATAAGAAATATTTATGTACATAAATAACTTACCGAAATTATAAAATTCATAATAATACTTCATACTCTTTAGGATAAATTACATTGAAATTTTTTAATAAATATTAAAAATATTATGTACATAAATATTAAGTCTTAACATAAAACTATACATCTATGAAGTTCAAAAAATGATCATATTAAGGGATATTTATTTTTTTATTTACTAAGTCTTATTAAGAAATTTCCCTAGAAATCTTTACAATTTTTCAAACTTTTAGTTCTACAATTTAGTACATAAATATATTTAGAGCATATGTTTGTTTTATATTATTATATTTAACTTATTTGTATTAGGATATATTATAATAAAAATAATATAACAAATTTAATATTTCTAATTAGGTGTTCACCTTATCCTTTTTACTGCTGTACATAATAATAAAAAATATATACGAAAACCAATGGAGAAATTTAGTAGGATTAAATATTTATTAATAATTTAAAGGAAAATATCATATAAAAAAACGAAAGAAAAAAGTATTCACCTAGATTATTGTTCTAGGTAGAATCTCAATATAAGGAAATATAATTATACGATAAATGAAATAAGTATATTTATAACTTAGAGAATGTATCTTTTTATAAAAATTTTACATTATAAAAAAATAGAATTTTTATTTTCATCTTTTATTATATGTTGTATCTATCCTGTATATATACGGACATAAATTAATATATTACGCTATCATATTTCAATCCAATTTGTTGAGTATCTATTAAGGAAATTCAATAATATGTAACAAAAATACGCGTAAAAATATGTTATATAGTGGGTTATATATAGTTAAAAAAACTGCATACATTATATATATATATGTTTGCAACACATAACCAATTTTATACAATAATACATTAAACTTGAAACTTGATAATAACTTTTATACTAATGTACTAGTGAACATTTTATATAATATGTAAAAAAAAAATAATAGTCTAATATTCTATTATTATAAGTAAAGGTACATTTATTTAATAATATCTAAAAGAAAAATTAGAGTTTATGTAACTTATATAATAAATAGTATAGCACCTGTATATTAATATAGTAAAAAATATGATAACAATTATTATGTATAAAACCAATAAAATCTATTATTTGTGAATATATGAGCTTTACAGTGTAATTATATTGTATATTTATATTTTTTCTAAATATGTATAATAAATAAATTATTTTTTTTTTATGCATATTATTTACATAAAAATTTAGTCAAATTTACGTCAAATTATTAGGACCTTTTTTAATAAATATATGATTGAAGTATAAATAATATAATCATTTTGTCTTTTAAAATATAATTAAAGCAAAATAATAAAAACATCAAACGAAATTCATATTGTATGAATCATAAGTAAAAATAAATACTAAAGCATTCATAAATGTGCTCTTTTTTTTTTTTTTTCTTATATTGAGGAATAATTATGGTTTCAAATAATATATTTCACGATAAAATGTACTTATTTGGCATATCGGGCATAAATAATTTAAGTTAATAAAATGAAGAAAAAATTAAAATAAAAAATATAAAAATATATTATGGAAAAATTTTACTTTGAATAATAACATATAATAAAAAATAAATTAATACACTATATCTAAACTCTAAGGATTATTTTTTTAAAGTAAATTATTTTTAAAAAAAATATTATATTAAATAAAGCAACAAATTATATTTCATTATAAAATATATAATGGTATGATATATAATATAAAATTATATGTTTTTATTATTTTTACTATATATATATATAATATAACATTTAAGAGGATATAATATTATATAATATAAAATATAAATAACACATTTATATGTAAATATATGTATACTCATTTTAAATAATTATTTACAATGTAATATATTCTCATATTAATGTATATATAAATTATGGACTGTTATAAAATTGTATTTATTTTATATTATTTTAATATAATTCACATAAATTAAAATATATTATATTCTTGCTCTCCTAATTTATTTTATAAAAATTTAATCAAAATTCTAATACCGAGCTAATTGATGAAAAAATGAATAAATTTTTTATAACAAAACTAAGCAAATAAAATATGTGCAGTAGCGTGACTTATTAATCGTGTATTTGAACTAATGTACTTTATAGATAATTGAATGCACATATTTTTACAATGTAATTAAAGACATAAAATAAATAATTTTGAATAAATTTATTTATTATATTACATATAGAATTTTTTTTTTTATAATATGTATTGGAAATATTATAAAAGTTGTGTTATATATAATGTAATTACAAATATATATTTTTTAGATTTCATTATATATTTAGAAATGTATGTATTTATTTTTCATATTATTATATGTTTTTTAAAGAACACGATCTTGCGTAGAACGAGCGCTAATAACACAGTTTAAATGAATAATTAAATTAATAAAAGAATGAATTTAATATAAAATATGTAGAATTAATTATACCACACATGTTATTATATGTGATGTGAATATAATATATTCTTGATGATTTTAACACGTAAAAATTTATTATAAAGAGTGCAGAACTCATTTTTTTTCTTTATAAGATACATAAATTATGACGATTGACACTAAATTAAATGGTGAAGATGTATGATTTAAAGTTTTAATATAATATAGCTTTACAAACATGGTTTTAAAATATCTTATTTATTAAAAATGAAAACCAATTTATTTTTTTAAGATTTTTATAATTTTTCTGCTCATGACTTTTATTTTTAGTTCGATTTTAATAGTACATTTCCTGAATGTACAAATGGTTTCTTCTGGGAATCATATTGTCATACTTCAAATGAGGCTAATGAATTTACAACTTTATGTAGTGATATTTATATAGAATTAGGTCATGATAATGATATTACTAATTTTTCTCAATTATGTCAAGTTCTTGGTCTGTGTTTAAGATATATTGAAATAAAAAAAGCAGATAACACAAAAACATGCTGTAATTACTTCTATTACAAAATGAAAGAAGACATAATTGATAAATATAAAAATAAATTAAAATGTAAAGGTATTTATAATTTTATAAGAAAATGGTAGAGATAATTCCTAAAAACACTGTAACAAGAATGCTTGATATATGACTGAAGCACTTTATCAATATTGATGAAGATGCATTAGAAATAATGGAATTTTAGGAAAAATATATAACCATATTAATCTTTTTAATACTGATTATCATCAAAGGACCACTACAAAAGCGGAACCTTTTAGGGAGTTTATAGAAAAATTAGAAAAATGTTCTCATAAGTATAAGGCACACCTTAATGTAGAACTCGAAAAAATTCTTAAAATATGTGAAAAGTATAATAATGATTGGGAGAATCATATGACACAAAAGCATGCCTTATTTTACATCTCTCGTACTTGGATTAATGGAATAAGAATGAAACTCAAAAAGAAAGATGAAAAAACAAAAAGGAGCGTTGGGAAACAAACAAGAAATTTGGAAATGAAAGGAATGTATAATCAATCTTTTATGGGTACTGTGAAAGACAATGCAACAAACACAGGAATAAGTATTGGAACGGTTTTTATAACTTTTTCAATATTAATAATTATGTTTATTTTGTATAAGATTAGAAAGAATATAAATATAAGAAATTTATGTTGTATTATTATTTAACTTAGAAATATTTTTAAAAAATACATGTAATATAAATGAACAATAAATAAAAATATTATATAATTTTTTTTTTAGTATACCCCTTATCTTTCATTTTTAAAACCAAGTGTACGTAAATTAAGAAGAAAGTTAAATAAAAATAATCTTGACTCTGTGTATTCATTTGATGTTGAATATAAAAATTTAATTGATAATAGGTATAAAATAGCATATTGCTAAGCTATCAAAAACTAATAAATGAGTAATATTAGTTATTCGAATCAATTTATTTTGTACGAATAATCACATTATAGCATAAGAGTTCTTGTAGAGAATAAATTTAATTATATTATTATTATAATATAATGAATAATAAAGAATGTTTATAATACATAGTAAAATGCCATAATATATAAAAATTCAACTTCTAATTATTACTACAAATGGAAGAATAAACACATTACTGCACAAAAGGAGAATAAATTAATTACATATATATCATTTATTTATTTAATGAAGCTACGGTTTATAATAATAATTCATTTGGAGAAACAAGCAATGTAAGTTCAACTAACACTAATTCTTCCAAAACAACATATTAGAACTCAAAGGAAAATTATAATATAATATTCCTGTATAATTTATCTAATTTTAAATATATATATAATATATTGGTTGTTTCAAATAAGACTGAAAACATTATGAATGTTATACTTTACTTTTTTGGCGAAATAATATATGTATAACTATTGCAAATATTATATTGACATCTAATATTTTTATCCAATTAATTTAATATACACAAAAGAGATAGAAAAAAGAAAGGATATTAACAAAATAATTAATACATTAATGTTTTGCGAAACATAAGTACTTGCGAACAATTAAAATGTATAAAAAGTAGGAAATATCTATTGTATGTCAATATGTAAAATTAATACTAATTAACATAGATATGCATAAATTCAAAGGAGCCCAAAATAAAAAATAGTATTAATAATTGAAAAATGTTAAAATAGTAAAAAAATTTTATTGATTATCTAAGTTAGCTACATATATATTTGTACTATTTATAATCATAAATCATATTTTTTATTTAGAGTATACCTCTCCAACGACATTTTGTAAAACACTTTGAGAAAATCTAGTACATTAATGTGAAGTATTAATTTGAATTTCTTCAAAATAGTTTTCATATATATATACTATATTTGAAGAATTCATTTTTATTATATATTATTTATTATTATATTATAGTAATTTTAATGAAATTATTTAAGTAAAACTAGTTATTATTTATCATGTTATTATAATGAATAGTGTATTTTACTACATACATATGTTCTTTTCTTGTAGTAGTACACAAGCAATATATAAAAAACACATATTATATAGATTATTACATGATATAACATATTTATTTTTAAATATATATAGGAAAAATGAGCATAATAGTCCTTATATATAGCACAAGGTTAAAAAATAATTTTAAATAATATAAGGTTTATATAATATAAATATATATGTTTTCTAACATTTATATCATTAATTAATTTAATAATATAATTTAAATATCATATTAATTAACATCATTTGTATTGACCTATTAAATATCTGTTACATATATTTTTGGACAAATATAATGAATATGCATTTATCGATGAATTATAAAATATGAAATATACTATATTAAGAATTATTCCTATTAATAAATGAATAAAATTCTCCTAGTTTCATTTTTAATGTTATGCTATTTCTATTTTTATAATAATGCGTAATAAATAGAAGTAGCCTAACAACTTAACATTATGGGAACGAACATATACTATGTTTTATTCAGAATAAAATTACGATAATAATGATTTTACATTTATTTATATGATTTATTTTTTAGACGAGACATTATTTAATTTAGACCGTAATCATACGTATTTATTTTGTTTATTTATTTAATGTAGTACTTTACTCTTTATTTTAGCTATACTTAATAAAAAATTAGTGCATTTCGAAAATTGTACATTATGAAAACAATATTTTTATTAAATCCGAGTTAATTTTCTTTTACATATTTATCTATAATTTATCATATATATGGGTTTATATTCATATATTTTTAATATAATTCAATCACTATAATTATAGCATATTATATTGTAATATTACAAATTTTTTATTTTATTTATTCACTCTATATTGTAAAAAGTTTAGGGAATTTTTATAATACCACTATTGTTATATAAAAATTATTTTATAAATACGATTATTTTATTTTCATAAAAATTGTCAGTCAATCTAATTACTTTATAAAATAGCATTAATTAATTTACTAATATTATATTATTAGTAATATTCTACGAATATATGTGTATTTTCTTACTTTCTTCTAATTATTTTATCTATTTTCTAAGGAATAAATTAAATTTATACTATTTATTTTTTTTTTTTTTTAGATTTTCCTCAAATTACTTAGGTTTGATTGAAATAAATAACCAGATGTTTTACACTAAGAATAACATGAATTGTGATATACTTATGCAAAAATAATCTATTATGTATACTTAATTAATAGTTATATGTAACATTAATATTATGATAAATATATCTAATGATTTAAAATAAATTTTAACATTATACAAAATTATGTAAATTATTAATATTGTAAATGGCAAAAAATTAAAAACTGTACCCATACGTGTGACTAATATTGATCCTATACCTGGTAAATCTCTATGTCTAAGGATGTCCTCCTCTCTCTGCTTATAGAACCGCTTGTTTCCATAAATGGGATTATTAAGATTATCTCTTATTCACGTTATATTTATTATTGCTCATCTTATATAACATTTCTCACGATTTTAATATTTGTATTAACTTGTGTCAAAAGAATATAAACAAACACCCAAATTAAATTTATGTAAGCATACATTAAAAAGAAATTTATGAAAATATTGCCAAATAAAAAAATGGTATTACAAATTTATACCCTGACTTATTTAAATGATAACATTTCATATTTCTAAGTTGAATAGTATTGTTAAGACAGTATAAAATTTTGCAATAAATATATTCATCACAACATAATAAATATTTATACAATACATAATATATTACAGGAACATTCTTCTCTATTATTATCATTGTTAAACTTTCTATAACTATATAATAATGGATTATTATTTTTTAGAATATTCGTATATTACATTTTTTACAGTTTCAAGCAATGTACTTAATTATGGGTAAATAGACTTTTTCATAATTTGTTATATGTATATGAATTATTTAAAAAAATTTCAATGCATAAAAATCATAAGAATATTAATATATTTTGTTTGAATATTATTTATGAAATCACTTATTTTAATATTTATTGAAATGCATAATAATTAATTTATTTATATTATGCATAATAATATGCAAAGCATGTATTAATTTTCTTTTTCTTTATATTTTTATATTAGTCTTTATAAAAGGAATTAATTAAAGATATTGATAAAAGATTTGCCATTAATACTGTAAAATGTAGACATATGTGTGCTTTGTATTGTTAATAAAAAAATAAAAATATTTCATCCTATAATTCTAATTATTAATTTAAGTTTCATTTATTACTTACTATTATTATATCATAGGGAATGTAAAAATATTAAATGTCATCATATTAAGCTTCTCAAAAATTCTTTATTACTTTATTGAAATTTTTGTTTGAATTATTTCTAATTTACATATTTTACTATTAATGCATTGTTTATTAGATCTTATAAAATTTTTCCCTATAAAGGAAACATATCAAGTTCAGATTTTTACTATTATTTTTAATTTTAATATTAACATATATTACACATGATAGACAGTGTATGCTGCCTTATTTTTGTTAGAATATTTTCTATAATAATTAAAATCTATTTATATAAATCTTGAATATAATTTAAAAGAGAATTGCTATTATAATATTTATTAAAAATATATATGATATGATATTAAAAACATTCATGATTTAATTCCTCATAAATAGATAACGAATCACATGATTAACATATTCCACACAAAGTTATAATAAAAAAATGCATACATATATGCCTCACATATCTTTACACCTAATGATATATAATTAGATAAAAAATTATCTCTCTATATAATAAACGAAACTAAATATATCATAAAATCTGCGCTATATATTTTTATTAATAAAGAATACTATAGAATAAGAATATATTATAACATATCTAATCAAAAATTAAGGTGCAGTTATTTTAAATAATGAATAATTATTCCTAAAATATGAGCATTCGAAATAAACTCATAAGTAGACGTAAATTACAATAAAAAAAAAAAATATTTAAAAAATTAAAAAAAAGTATATATATATATAACTATAAAAATATTTCAATTTTTTCATATATTAAATATGAATACGTATAATATCTCAGCAGTGTAAAGATGAGTGTAATTAATGAAATAAAAAATATGCATTGTTCACATATAATATAAAATTCTTATACAGTGTGATAACGTATGAAAATTAAATTGTGTATTCAATTTTAACGCATACATAATCGCTATGTATATAATAATAATTAACGATTCATAAAATACAAAATAAAATGACATGAAATAAACATTATGCACAATAAATCAAAATATATATGTAAATTAATACATATTGAAAAAAAAATAGTACACAGAAAAAAGCGAAATAAAGAAATGTGAATCAGAGACAATAAGAAAATAGCAAAAAGAAAAAAAAAAAA
>NW_021629264.1:9149-15809 GCF_002157705.1 Plasmodium gonderi | reverse complement strand
AAAATAAAAATAAATATAAAAATACTAAATATATAAACAAATTCATAAAACTGAACACTAAACGATAAACACAGAACATAAAATTCTGGATAATAAACATAAAAAAAGTCCTATAAAGCCTGAAAATTACAGCACAAAGCCTGAAGTATAGAGAAATTATACTAAAAACCTAAACCCCAAACCCTAAGCCCTAAACACTATAAACACTGAAACTAACCCCCAAAACCCTAAACCATAAACACTATAAACACTGACACTAAACACTAAACCCTAAACCCTATACCCATAAACACAAAAACCTAAACCCCAAACCCCTAATCCTAAAACCAAGTGATCAAAAAATCCTAAAATCATGAAACACATAATCATAAACCTAGAAAACATGAACCCTAAACACTGAAACAATGAACACTAAACCCTAAACCTTGAACCATAAAACATGAACACTGAGCCCTGAACCCTGAAACCTGAGACCTAAATCTTGAACAACAGTCCTTAAATAAAATTTTTATACTATTAGGGTTATATGTATATTTATATAAAGGTAAGCAATCATTAGTTTATATATAACTAAAATTTAGTATGCATACTATTAAAATGTTAAATTGCATTGAATATATATAATAATAAATATTATATAATATTAATGCGTATTTAATAATTCCTAGTAATTCATAAATGGAAACAAGGTTTAGATAAATAAATTATATTGTCAGATTAATATCATTTATTCCATAGGAATAAAAAAAGTAGTATAAAAAAATGTGTTCGGCATAATGATATAATACCAAAAATAAAAATGAAAAACTTATTCAAAATATAATATATAATTGAGAATTATAATTATATCCATTGTGATCCTATAAATTAAAAAAATATTAGAAAAAATATTATAGTATAAACATAATGATTATATAAATATATATACTATATATATTTATTTAAATAGAGAATAATTTTTATTTTTTTAATGCAAAATTTTTAATTATTGCGATTATTGTACTTCCTATTAAAAATTATTATATATCCTAATAACATAAATCTATTTTACTTATTATGCATTTATATAATATATTTATTTCATAAGACATATAGAATAACGAAATACTATATATTAACATATTTATCAATAACTGTATGTATTAGAGAAGTCTAAAGTTTTTTGATGAATTTAGAAAATTATAAAAAATAATAAATATTCCAAATACATAATATTTATTATTATATCTATAAAATATAAATATATATAATGATTAAAAGAAAATACTTTCTCTTACATTAATTCACAGATATAATACAAAATGCTCGAGTCAAGCAGTGAGAATACAAATGTATATTTTTTTTGTTCATAATCATTTAATTTTTATTTCATTATATATAATACCTTTATTTGTGAAATTAAATTAATAAAAATTTATTTAAAATATTTTATATTCTTGTATTCAATATAATTTTCATTCATAGTTTGATTTTAATGAAATATTTCCAAAGTGTAAATATGATTTTAAGGAGGCTATAAACGCACATCGTGGTATAAATAACAGTTTAGGATTGAATCACGTATGCGAAAAATTTAGTAAATTAGTAGGGGGAAACAATTCTTCGCCATTTGTGTTACCATGCTCTGATCTTGGTCGCTATTTATATCATATAAGCCTTAATACAGATAGTAAAAAAACAAGTTGTAAATATTTCAGTTACAAATTAGAGGAAGCAATAAAATATAATAATCGCAATTGTAATGGAGTAAATAATTGTTACAAATATTTGATAAATGCAAAAAATGAGAAATTAAAAAACGTACTTCCTATGTGTGAGGGAAGTACTATAGACATTGATAATGAAACATATACAATATTCAATTATTTGGATAAATTATATGATGCTATTTATACGATAGAAAGCACTCGTGGGAGGAGTTGTTGGCAGAGAGAAAAAGATATTTATAGGCCTTATATATCACATTTGAATTCATGCAAATATAGCAATGATGGTACTTTCAGAAATATGCTCTTAAAACTTAATGAAAAATACATTAAAGTATGTCCTAATGTGAATAAATTTGAACTCTTTAAATTTATTTCTAATAATATCGTAAGCCAAACAGGAGTTACAAACAATACAGCAGTTACAAGACAAGCAGAGATTTCAAGCGAAGCAGCAGTTACAAAACAAGCAAAAATAGAAAGGCAGGAAGATGTGGGAATTGATGTACAGATGGCAGGTAAACTTCTGAGGACAAGCACAGAATTGGGAACAAATTCATCGATAAGGAAACACTTTATAATTTTACCCTTTACAATATTAATAATTGTATTAATTTTGTATAAGGTTAAAATTAAATTTTATTCATTAAATATATATTGATATAAAATAGGAGATACATATTAATATGAAAAATTTATGTGAAATAAATTTTCTGCGTATAAAAATATCTCCTTTTTCCTTTTTTAACAGTATACCACATTTGGCGCCCTTGTGCAATCAAGGGTGCAGAAGTTAAAGAATGTGTTCTTCAAAAATAAAAATAATGAATATCGAGGTATAATGGATTCTCATGAAAATATATATCGTGATAAAAAAAATAGAAGGAGTTATATTTCATATATTCCAGAAGTCTACTGAAGAAAAGAGCTGAGTTATGAAATAGTACTACAATAAAATCAATAAACCTGTATAACAAATATGTGTATAGACATTGAAAAAAATATATACAAAAATAAACTGATAAATGTAGTGATAAAATTTCATAATACCTTTTTATTATTTTTAAAAATATGTTTAAAAAAAGGAAAGATATAAATTTTATAATATACAGAATGAACTACAAATATATTCGGTTATCAAAATTTACAATAAATTTATTATGTATAAAAAAACATAAAATACTATATTATATGATAATTAAATGGAAGGTAAAGATAAAATCAATTTTAATATAATTCATTATGTTGATATAATTTTTATTTAATTATTCAATAACTGTTTTTTGCATTAAACTAAAACTTAAAATTAGGTTAAATTCTATACCAAAAAAGGTGAGAACTAGTACTTTGTGGCATTATAAATAATGAAATATAAAATAATGCAAATATATAAAAAAAATACAATATTTAAACTCTGAACAACATCCTTATATGATTTATACAATAATGTTTATGAAATCATTATACTTACTGAATTATTTTGTAATATAAATAAACTTATATAAATAATATAGATAGAACGAGTAAAAATTTACATTTATGTACGTTAATTCGTATCTTAAATTTATATATATAAAACTTAAATAGTTAACGGTGAAGATGTACGAATATGTAAAAAATATTAATGTATTCGATTTGTACTAGAAAAATATCAAATACACTAAATTATAATTACGATGTGCTGTATATCATTACGTTTATAAATAAAAAAATTTATCACTCTTATATAATTTTAATATTTAATTATTATGACTAATTATATTTATTAAAAATATTATATTTATAATACTATATATATCTAGAGTATGTAAGGATATATTACACACATAATTAACATTATAAGAAAACAATCATTTTTTTGTAATATTTTCACTTAATACACGTCTGCCATAGCGTAACACGTGATGCATATAATAAAACAATTTATGCATTATTATCACAATTAAATAGAGATATTAATAAAAATAAATATATCATTTATGTTGTATTAATGAATTGTTTGTAAAAAAACATACTATGGATAAAAAATTTTTATAAGCGACAAAATAAGAATGTTCAATAGTTTTATATTTCTGTGATGCTTTAAAAATATAATTTATTAACGTTATTTTATAGGATTCTTAATATATTCCTTTTAAAATATTTATTTATTGATGGTAAAAATAATAACTCATTTATATGTATGTAGTGCATCTTTTTTAAAGCCTAAGTACAATATATATGTATAAATTATTTATATTAGTATTACTTTATTATGAAACTTTATTTATAAATATTTTTTTCATCACGTATTCCATGTATGTAGATTAGGTACATTTTTTAGTTATACTGATACAATAGTCATATTAATTTTAGTTAAATTTTATAAAAGCAAAAAATTTTTACAATAACAAGTATGTCTTCTTTTTTAAGAGAATTAATTATTTCTTCATTGCATAAGACGTATTATGATAATATACAATTTATATATTATAATAAAATATACTCTTTGATATACTCTGTCATATATATATTTGTTCATTTATAATGTGCATATGCATATAATATTTTGAAAAATTGTCTTTCGTGCAATGTTTCATACATATTCTATTAATAATATAAACACTTATATAAGAAAACATTTAACGTAATTATAGAATAATATATTAAGAAAAAGTATATATAATACATAAACATTCCTGAATAATATTCAATCATTTTAATTCAATGTTTTTTAAAAATATAGTATTCTTTTACATAGGATTAAATTATAAGAAAAAAATTATATTCTTATAGAATATATAAATATATTTTACAATTTTATAGTATAATGGATGAAATAACGGACATATTATATTTTTCATTTTTATTATCATTATATTTTATCGCATTAATCACCAGATATAAAACTTTTACATAAATAAAACCAAAATTAAAAAAATTCCTCATTATCATGTATTACTCAATAAATAATTACGCAAATTTAATACGTAATTAAAAGATATATTTTCATTCAATTTTGTTTTCAAAATATTTATAATCAAACATTACAACATCAATGTAATATATTGTATATTATTGTACTTTACAGCATTTATTTAATAACATATCGTGCTACAGAAAACATCAGCAAATTAGAATTCTATTTGTATGCTCATTTTGAATTTCTTTAAATTTACTAATATACTTTAATTACATATATATGAATATACAGATTTTAATAGTAAATTAATGTTAATAAATTATGCATTTAACAATTATTTAATATAACATATCTTTGAATGGTATAAAAATATATATTACCTATAAACAATGAATATCTAAATCAAATTGTACATTAGGTATATATTCGTAGGAGTTTGCATATAAGAACTATAACATAAGAAATACAATAAAAAAACTTAATACATATTGTACTGGTAAGAAATATTAATAATGTAATATAAACATAAAAGAAGAAATAAATATTTTAAAAAAATATATTTAATTCTTGTAGATACATGGTATCATAAATAAACTTATGTAGTAAATATCATAACAAAAGTTATATTCATTATTTGAATTTTTTTTTTTAATACCCTTTCATTAGTGTAATTTATAAGATTATATATGATGTAGTTATATTTATATATATATATATATATAATAAGAGTTTTAATAAATCAAAATAAATAAATTATAATATTAATATGTTTTTAATGCGTAATAATTTTTTTTTTATTTTTAATTATATAACACTATATACTTCCAGCTTGCACGTGCAATAAAAAAGATAATAAATATGCTGAGTCGTATTAACGAAGAAAAGGAGGAATCCGAAATATCAGAAATATCTTATTGTGCTTATTGGAATGATAGTTATAAGTTGTTATGCAGTTCCACGAAATTTGACGATTAAATAAGTATTTCATTAAATGAATTTTTTTTAAAACTCATGTAGCATAATGTTACCAAATTATTTAAGGATTCTGTTATCAAAAAGATCTAGTAAAAATAAAATAATTCATATATTATATAAATTAAAAAAAGACCTTAATATGTTAATTTAATGATAAAATATTTCAGTGTATTAAAATTCAGTTTTTTATTTTATGCCTTAGGATATAGAATTTTAAATTCTTCCTTATTTGATTTTATGTGAAAAGTGTATTTACATTCATTCAGAATCTTTAAAATTATTTAACTTACTATTGTATATAAAAAGGAAAAGGCTTATTAATTTTATTTATATTAATTTTCATAATACATATATACATTTTGTACATTATGTGAAATTTTTGTTTATTTATGTTGTTCATTAAATAAGGACAATACTGCAACGTTATTGTGTATTAAATATATAAATATGTTTTATTTTTATTTTATTATATATTTATATTAACTATAATTCGCATATATTTTAAAGGTTTATTCAAGTTGAATTTAGGTAATTCTATATCTATATATACGTATGAAATTAATGCACCATATTTGACACATACGTATATTATTTATTGTCATAATTTAAGTAATATCATAAATATGCTTTAGCATTCAGGTTTTAGGATTCTATGTATAGTAGTTCTTTTATTATAATAAATCAATTATGATAATTGAAATTATTTATGTCTATAATAATTGCACGTGTCATAAATTGATACATAATAACAAGGAAATATCTAATAGTTGTACCTATTTATATATTCTCCTGTTTACATATTATCATATTAAATTAAATTATTACTAGTTATAAATAAAATACATATTATATATATGCTTATTCTATTGTAATATTTAAGTTTTGATAAAAACAAATAAACATGCATATATTGAGATGTAAATTTTATATATGATATATTTTTATCCATTTCATATTATACATTCTCAATTGTTATATATCCAATAAGCTATATCTCTTGATATACTGGTATAAATAAATATTTAGTATCTATTAAAACAACTGTCGTAATGTATTAATTTTATGATATAATAAATT
>NW_021629264.1:661-9080 GCF_002157705.1 Plasmodium gonderi | reverse complement strand
TATTTATTTATTTTCATTATTTCTATTAGAATTATGTTTTAAACACACTACTAAGCAGATAGACTGTATATAGGATAAAGATTTACGTAAATGCACATATAATATTAAATATTTGTCAAGTTATAATTATTAAATGAATATTAATTTCTATATATATNNATATATATATATGTAATATTAAACACAACAATGCTTGATCATTACATAATATTCGATTTAAAATTATGTAGTATAAATAATATATTTAACAAATAATTGAATATGTATTATATAAAAAGACGCAATGTTACTAGAACATATTTCATCTTTTTGAAAATAGTACGTTTTAAGGAATTATAATTTATAATATGCTTTAACACATATTCAAATCAAGTAGTTGTATAAATTTGATGTATAGTTTTTTTTATTACCTATAACATAATATCATAACTCAAATTAATGCTTGTGCTCGTAAAAAAAAAAATTAATAGCATTGAATTTAATTTCTTATTATAATATTTAGATAAATAAAATTTATATTTATTATAAAATGTGCTATTATACTTTTAAAGAATTACATACATGACAAAAAATACATGGAATCTTTATGCCATAAAATCATGAAAATATACAAGATGAAATTTTTATATGTAATAAATAGAAAATATATATATTAATTATCAAGAATAATGTCTTTATTACCATAAATATACAAATATATGTGAACTATGGTATAATCTTTTTATTGAAATAAACAATATTTCTTAAATGAAAGCATCCTTTACTTATGCATTATAATACATAGTATATTTTTTAATTCACACGATTTTTTATTCCTATATACTATAATATACAACATAAAACTAAATTTATATACTTTCTGAATATTAATTTTTTAATGTTTTTTTCTTTATAAAAATTTTAATATTTTGTGTGGTCACAATATAAATATCATTTTCTTATACATTCATTCTTACTATCTATGTATATAGTTATTTAGACAGTAATTTAAGTCATTTCTATATATGTAATATATAATATAATAGTATATTGGAATCATTTTATTGAATGAGTATGCATAATTTTACTTGGAATATGATTATTATACTATTTGATTTACTATAAATATATGCTATTTAATTATATATAAAAATATATATCTCATGAATTCATGGGATGAGGAGTTTTGTGCGTAAAAATAAAAAATAGAAGCACTGCTTAATGAAATATGCGAATAAAAAACTATAAGATGAATGTTATATTTATTGTATAACATAAATTTGGAACTACATATGTTATATGAAGTTATATTTACATATTATATGATAACCAATTTTCATTAATAATACTTTGAAAGAAATATATATATTTTTTGTCTATATATATTACTTTAAATAGATATTTATATTTTCCTTTTATGATAAATTTTATAATTTTGTTATACGTATGTAAATTTAGTTATTTCTAATTTATTATGTGTAATAGATTTTAAGCTTTTCACTTTTTCTTATAATGATGTATACAATATATGTAATGACTTTTGTGTATTATTACTTATTGATAGAACATTGTATAATATTGTTTCTAAATATAAAAATATTTTGTAATTAGATATAGTTATAGAAATTCACTTTTGTTATATGTAAAATATAAAAAAATGAGTTTCCTTGTAGTAAAAAAAAATTAAATTTCATTTGCATTAAAAGAATATACATAAGAGATTAGCGTAATTACTATTATGTACGTTGTGAAGAATTTCAATATTAATCATGTAAAAAAAAAAAATATTTGTATTGTAATATAAAACAGTATATTAAATTAAATAAGAAATGTATAAGAATAAATAAGATATTATTATTCATACCCTAAAATTTACATTAAAATAAACATGTATCTTATAAAATTTTACACATTAATTTTATATATTTATTAAAACATTTTATAATCTATAAAAAAATATCATATGTATATTATAAAAAAATTTTTCACTATAAATCAATTTTCATCATTTCTATTTTATAATTGCATATTCATTTGTATATACCATTATATAATAGATTATCGGGATGTATATATATATATGTTTTATTTCATTTGTGTTAAATTATTATATTTATGTGATGTCAATTAATAAAAAGAAAAAATTATTTTCATACAAGCTGCAGAATATTAAAAAAGGTAAATTTCTCAAATATATAAGTTCTATATTTATTTATTCATCATGAACGGATGAGTTATATCATTCGGCATTTTTCTTATTGAATAACTGTTATATTATATTTACCAAATAATCCAAAACTTTATTATAATGTTATAAGCCTTATTTTAATATGAAGTGTCTAATAGAATCAATCTGAAAATATTTAATTCATTCATTTTATATACTATTTAAGTGTAATATATTTTTATAATTATATATTTAATGCTACAACTAAGCAGAATTATATAATACATTATATCCCCTTTTCCATGAGTTGTTGTCATAATTTTCATATGAATGCTTTGTATCCAATACTTTATATGTATTTTTAAATTTATTTCTTATACTTTTTACAGCATATTGCAAGTATGTGCCATGTGGTGTGAACTAATAAAAATAATAAAAAATACATTAAGTTAGTAATATAATTTTATATGAATATATATATATTTATATATTTTTTTCTCTTTTAACAATATCTTTATTGGGTAAATATATTTTTTTATTATTAACTTTATATATATAAATTAAAAGACATGACACTAATAAAGTTATAACAATAGGAATTAAAATAGGAACTATTATGTTTTGTCTTTCCAAATAAGATAACATTTCGGGTAGACTTAAATGATATTCATTAATTATATTATGAAAATAAAGTTCATTTCTAATATTTTCTAATTCATCATATAAATCAGGGTTATACTTGTCTTTGCATATAATATAGAGACGATTATATCTTTTTGCACATTCAATTGCACACTCTTTTATATTTCCATTACAATTTGTACTATCAGAACTTTTTATATAATTTATTAATGTTTTAACATTGTATAAATCATTGATTATTTCTAAATCAACAATATTATATTCTAAATAATTACTTAAAGACGGTGAATTAAATATATTTTCCTTAGCTTTACTAATCAATTCCTCATAAAATTCATTAATTCTTGTATTATGCTCTCCGTTAGTCTGTTTTTTCTGATTTATCCAATAATACAAGTATTGTACTGCAACATTTTACAATGAGTTTTCATTTGACGTAAATATTTGAATTAAATAATCTAAAGATTTATGGCATATATCAGAAACATTGGAAAAACTTATATCTGAATATTTTCCTTCAAAATGACTACACTCACTGTTCTAGGAACTCTGATAACCATGTTTATCTTGCGTCATAATATTTTCACATTTAGGAAATAAGGAATATATTTTTTCATACTAAAAAAGGTGAAAAAAGTTATAGCATTACAAAAATCGTATTCTAATAAAAAAGAATTGTGCAGGTTAATGGAAAATAAAGTATACGTTTATGATAATATTGTAAATTCTATTATAATAATTCTATTCTACATTATATTTACTCATCCTAAAAATGACCACATAACTTTTCCAATTATGTATATTAAAAATTTAAGCATACTAGTACATATATTCCAAAAAATTTAAAAAGAATTATATATAATATTAGAAAATAAAATTTATACTTTCTTAATATTATGCAACTGATAGAAAAATTAATTAGACTAAAATAATCATTAATTTTTATTGTAATTATAATATGGTACTATTTGTGATGTTTTGTATTAATTTTTAATTATTTTAAGAAGAAAAAGGAAAGCAAGAGTATAACGCTTACATAATAAGAACAGTAGCATTGTTTGATAAAATATGACAATATAAGCATCTATAATACATTAGTTTTCAGAGTTCATGATTTTAATTTTTCGAATTGAATTTTTTTGACAAAGGATTTATATCATATGTTAATGATTATAGTTAGTTTATTGATGCTTAACTACTATAAATAATATTTTAAAATATTATATTTTCATAATAAAATTTTTGATATAACAAACATATGCCTTTTTTTTATGGTTATGAATGTTTAATTATTATTACTTTATATAAATTTATAAAAATGTAATAAAGGTAAAATATTATTCAGTGTTTATGCTTCAGGGTTAGTTTTAGGGATAAGATTTTGCTGTTTACTATTTATAATTCAGTATTATTAATTATCATTTAGTATAAATCTAAAAGTTTTCTTGAAGCAATACACAATAAAATTATTATTTCTATATATTAATTGAAATGTTATTAATTATATTATAAGTTTTATTCTGGGATATATTGATATGCATTAGAACACTATATATATTTTTTTCCACAGTATATGAGTTAATATTAACATAAGATATTTAATAAATTAATAAAATATATATATATAAAAAGGATGAATATATAGAGTTCTGTTTATTTTATAATATTTATAGGTACAATTAATATTTTTACAGTTTCTTTCATTATTTGTTAATATTTTATTAATAAGCACTAATATAATATTAATAGTGCTTTTGTATCAATATATGAAGTTATTATTTATATTATTATATTATAATTAAGAATATTTTATTTTTTCAGATTTCTGTTTATGCTGTTTTTATTATTATCTAGTTTTTATTTAGAAAAATAATTTTTTTATATGCCTTATATATATATATTCTTTAATTCTACTTACTATATATATTAAACGGTTTTGTATTTTTAATAACTAATAATTTTTAGTGTTATATATGTTTTTTGAAAAATAAAATATAAATTATTTAAAATAGATTATATAAAATGTTTAATTTATTTACATGTATACATTTGAATTATTTATGAATAAACTTCCTATGGATGTTTCATTATTATATCAATTTACTCTTTTTCATTTCCAATATGCAAAATGCAATATTTCGAATAGGAAATAACATAAAATATGTAATATATAGCCCATTTTTAAAATGAAATAGGTAAATAACATGTAAATTTATATGCATATTATAATCACACAGTTAATTTTACTCATATTATGTGCTCATTAATATTTAGAATTTATTATATATGCGATATAAATGATTCTCACTGTAAAATATAATCATAAATAAAATATAGATATTATTTTTTGATATTATTTTTTGATATTATTCTTTTGGTGAATCATTTAATTATATGTAATGTATAAAATAAGAAAAAAAAATTTTGGTTAAAGGCAAATATGATATAATGTATATGACAAAAAAAGTTATAATTTTCTATAAACCTTTTTGGAAAAGGCTTTTTATTGTATCATATTAATTATAAGAATTCTATGCTTTTCTTTGTCATGAGTGATAATATTACTACAGAATTATTTAATTTAAATAAAAATAATGCATTTTATATTTAATCACTGCAATGATTAACATTATTGTTATTATGCATATATAGCATGTATAATGAAGAATTACATGTTTTAATTATAACAAAATATTGATATATTATATAAATAAATAAAATTTAATACATATTATCCTTAATAATTAAATTATGATAATAACCTCAAAAAAAATTATATTATTGGGGAAATATACATAAAACAGTTGTTTTAACTGAATTGAGTATTATATATATAGAATCATATTGCAATATTAAAATTTATAATTATGTAATCTATGATTACTTTGATTTACGAATAAATGTTATATCGTTTGAGATAAAATAAAATTTTAGCTATGTATATAATTTTTATATTCATTGTTGTATTCAATATAGGGCATTTTATGTTATATTATTGTTAAGACACTTTTGATTATATTAAAATTTTTTTGCATACAATGATTAGATTAATATAAAAATATATATAAATAGAGTTTCTTTTTCTTTCAATAGTAATATATATTAACAGTATTATTATATATTTAATGATCAATGTACTATTCTTTTAATGGTTCAAAATATATTTTTACTTATTTTATATCATTTCACCCTATATATCAAAAAGCAGAACTCTGATAAAATATAATATAAAGCAAATAATAATATAACTGATGGTGCAATTATAAATAAGGTATTACATTATTACATGTTATATTATAATTTATATAAAATGTTATATAATTAATTTAAACGGAATTCATATAACAATTTAGTAACAACAAGAAGAATATGATATATATTGTATGTTTATACGTAGAATAGTAATTATAATTACTATTGTTATTTTGTTATATTATTACTTAATCTATTTCATATTGTTCAGAATTATTTACAATTAAATTTATTTTTCTTTTAGGTATATGTAACCTTGCTTTTTATGGTCATATGTCTAGTTTATTTAAGCATTTCTCTTCAATATATACATATATAAATTACAAGTATGAGAAGTAAATAATATTGATAAAGTGAAGTTGTTTTCCAAATATTTTTACCATTAAATAATTTTTTTTTCCATATGTAGGTTTAGAACTTATTATAACTTGTATACACTTATAACAGTCCTAAGAGGGGGAGGATGGAATTACTGTATAATAAAAGGTTAATTTTTCAATGTTTGAATTTAAAAAAAATTATACTTAGCACAAATTATAAACTTATCTAAATCTACATTATTGTTATGTAAAATAAAATCTAACTTTTAATTTATATATTTGTTTAATGTATACCTAATAATACGAAAGAAATATATAATAATGTAAATTTAGGCACTTATAATATTTCGAGTATTACGTATAGAGAGAAAATATAATATATATTTGCAATCACTAAAAATTTATAATGTTTATAGTAAACTTTTTTCACTCTAAATAATTCATAACCTTTGTCTCAATACATATCAAATACAATAACAATCCACAAGTAACTTCTAAATTTGAGAATGTAAGTAAATGTATTTGTAAAAAATTTTTTAAAAGTTAGTGAGTAATATTTATTCATATTTTACATATCACTGATTAGATCAAAATGAACAGATAAGTTAAAATGTTAAAAAAAATAAAATACATGCTATAATATATAAAACACATATATAGCATTCATATAACATGATATTTGGAAAGTAGGAAGCATTATTTATAATAATAATGAAAAATAATATCTTAGATCGTTGTTTACATATTCCAAATACATTATGTTTAAGGAATGCTAATTTATTGAAAGAAAATTTTTTTTGTTATTTTTTTATAAATAATTATATGCCAAAATTGTCCAAATAAATGTTATATTTATATATAGTACATTAATTATTGTATCCATGAACTTTTAGCAATTTCTTGAAAACATGTTTTATATTATGTATTTATAAATATAAAACTATCCTACTATTGTAGTTCGTTGATTTTTTTTTATGTATAAATAATATGAAAATTTTATTTAAATATTTATATAATAACATTAATCTATAATCATTAGTTATGAATTATTTTTATACTCATGAAATTCCACCAATATATTTGTTATCCATTGTAAAAGTTTAAGTGACATATACACATAACAAAGATACTCACAATTTATTTTACATATATTCTTTATATTACTTTAAAAATAGTGATAAATATATATATAATATATAAACATCTTTATTTACATGATTATACAGATTTTGGTAATTTTTTATTTATAACATATTATTTAAATTTCCTTTATATCTTACTCTAAATATAAGATATATTTCCTAAAATAAATAATTATAATTTTTAACGAAATAATATAATGAAAGGTAATTAAATGTTTAATAATAAATATACTATTAATGAATAAATGTTATTTTCTTATAATTTATCTTAATTATAATATATATCATACCTTAACAAAAGTTATTAATAATGATGCACTGCAAATACAGTTCTCACCATTATGTCCTTTACAGAATATATTGATTAATTTTCGTTTTTTACTGCAAGAATACAATTATATTCATCATTTATACTATTCATTAATACTCAAATATAACACAATGATTGATTAGCAAAATAATAGTTAAAGCTATAGAAGAATTGTATAAATCATTTCCGTTCTTTGTAAGATAGAAAATAGGATATTATTTTGTAGAATAAACATATGATTATCAATTTATTATTGATTAGAAAGTATAAATTACGTAGTGCTTATATAAATTCATAAAAATAAATGGATAATTTTTATTTATTCATTTCATATTTAATTCAAATACTTTTTTGTTTATATACATGATATTTTTTTTATATTACATAAAATAATGTTATACAAATAACTTCTATAATACCATGGAGTTATTTTGTAATCGTTGAATATTTAATTTAAATGATAATTAATAAGCAGAAATTGTGATATATTTTTTTTTTTTTTGATGATTCTATTGCATAATTTATGTTATCTCATATGTAATAAAAGTAAAATTGTGATTACGTGATATTATTATTATTCATCTATATTATTTTTAAATAAAAAAAA